>NC_135324.1:0-248705 GCF_048772815.1 Callospermophilus lateralis
TTAAGTCCTCTGTCCTGGACCACAGCTGCTTCATTTGCTCCCTCATATTGTGAAGCTTCCAGCTTCTTGGACTGAGCTATTACCAGTTTCCCAGTGTTGCCATCCTGTAGGCAAAGATTTGGTGACTATTACTCTCATAATTATGTGAGTAAATATAATAAGCTCCCTTCTGAATACACATGTACATTTTTTACGTATTCTATTTTTCTGAAGAATCCTAAAAATACAGGCATATTCTCGATGTCTAGGTCATATTGCATCTCTAGTTCTAATTTTTTGAAAAACCCCCTTATAGTTTTTTTTAATGTCTATTAAAATTTATATTCCTGGCAAGGATGTCCAAGTGTTTCCTTTTCTGCATATCCACTGCAGTATGTGTTACCTACCAATATTTTGAGGAATGAGCCCACAAGCGTGTGGTTATATCTCATTGTGATATAACCTGAAATCATAAAAATTCCAGAAGAAAATAATTTTTTTGACATTGGTGTTGGCAATGGTTTTAGATAGAACATGCTGAGAATGTGCAAGGAAAACAGCTGAGACCATATAAAGATAAAAATGCTTCTATACAGCCAAGGAATCAATCAATAAAATGTAAAAGTAGACTGGGTTAAAGAAAATTCTTGCTAGCCCCATGTCTGATAAAAGCTCAACATCCAAAATATATGAAACTTACACAACTCACCAAAAATTAATAAAAATCCCTCATAACCTAATTTAAATATGGTAAAAATACTTAGATTCTGCCCTTTAAAAAGTGTGCAAAGACATATGAAAGTTACTCAAGATCACTTATGAGGCTACATAAAATGATAATTTAGCTTTTCTGCTTCATTTGTTTCACAGGATTATGGGTGCACACTCTCCATCCTTCACAGGGCATCTTGATATCAATTTGCAATATGCCAGGTTCTCATTTTCCCACATTATGCTTCCTCATTATTCCATCTTAATTGCCAAGAAAGTCTCAAGCCTGGAAAACAACAAAATATAGATAAATTGCTAGATAATCATCAACTTTGAAAATTACTTCAGAAATCAATAAATACATTAGTAGACTCAGATGTGAAGAAATGTAAAGTAGACCTACAAATCAACATTTAACTTTACAGCTGCTCATAAAAATACTTGTAGTTGAGCTGATATGGGAGCACATACCACTAGTCTTCACTACCTCGAGGCCACACAGGAGGAGGATTTAGGCTAAGGAATTTGAGGCCAACCTGGCAAAAACCCAGCTCTAAAAATTGACCCACCAAAAAACCAAATAGTAATCATATTTTTTAAAAGGAGCCTTCACGGGTGATTTCTATGAAACATGTAATAAGGATCAGTAACAATAATTCATGATCACATCTAAATGTAGAAGAAGAAAATTGACTAATTCTTTTTGTAAGGCCAAAAATACCAGCTAACACAGCATAAGAATGGAAATTGCTGACCATCTTTTTATAGATTTTGACGCAGATATTCAAAATCCTTAGCAAACCAAGAACAACAACAAAAAGAATGATTGGACTTCATGACCAAGAGGGACATTATCATATGGGAAGTTTCCAAAAATCATTTTGATAGAGCAAAGCTTTTGGCAAATCACTTATCAAATTACTGTAAAACTTATGGCCAATTATGACCAGAGGAAAATTCTTTTTCAATCCACTTAAGGGCAGCTATGAACTGTTTTCATATTTAAAGGTGTGAACTGAAGTGTTTCACAATTTAGTTTTAGAAAAAAATGTATGTTTTTCTGACTTCTAAATATTGTTTGAGAATATTAAACAGGATTTTCATCAAAAATCAAATAACATATTCAGATGATACTATTATTTCTATAATTTTTAAGCAATTTCTATGAACTAATGAAACATAAGAATTAGTTCAATAATGTCATGGTCAACATTTAATCATTTAAATTATATACAGTAGCAATGAGCAGTGTTAAAATCACCAATATAGGAAAAATAATCTAAATGAAAGTATTAACAAAAGAATTGTTCACTGCAAATAAAAAGTAAAGGTGAAAGTAAAATGCAAAAAAGATCATGAAAACACAATGGGAAAACTGTAAATATTAAATGATTAAAAGTTTGATTTGGGGTTTTAAGGGTTGATGGGCTTCCTCCAGACTAGCACTCAGGGTGGGGCCAGTCTTCCTCCTCCGGTATGGCCTCACATGGTGCCGAGCTTCCTCCTCTGGTCTGATATATATTCTATATATGTCAATTAAGTTATTAATTGTGTTATTGAGCTCTATAGTTTCTTTATTCAACTTTTGTTTGGAAGATCTATCCAGTGGAGAGAGAGGTGTGTTAAAGTCACCCCAGATCATGTTGTGGTCAGTTTCACTCTAGAACTTGAGAAGAGTTTGTTTGAACATAGGTGCGCCATTGTTTGGGGCATATATATTTATGATTGTTATGTCTTGTTGGCGTATGGTTCCCTTGAGCAGAATGAGATGTTCTTCTTTAATTATTTTGATTAACTTTGGCTTAAAGTCTACTTTATTTAATATAAGTATGGAGACCCTGCTTGCTTTCAAGGTTCATGTGAGTGGTATGTTTTTCCCCCATCTTTCACCTTCAGTCTCTCTTTTCCTTAGTTTCCTGGAGGCAGAATATGGTTGGATTTTTTTAAATCCAGGCTACTAGCCTATGTCTTTTGATTGGTGTGTTTAAGCCACTAACATTTAAGGTTACTATTGAGACATGGTTTGTATTTCCAGCCATCCTTGTTTATTTTTTTTTACTTGACTTGAAGTGTTAATTATTGTTTAATTTTTAATTAGTATATACATATAGGATCCAGCATTTTAATTGAATACATGTAATGATCAAATCTGTGCACTTTCTACCTTCTAAAATATCATTTTGATGTTTGAAACCTGTGAACTCTTTTTAGAATGTACACAGTCTAATAATTACTTGTACGGTTCAAACTATGTGCTATAAAACCTAAGAGTTACTTTTCCCTCTTAACTGCTTTTTGGCACTCCTTGCCAACTGTCTCTTAAAACAGATATAAAAAGCTTTTCTCGTTTGTGGTTCTTTGTGATCAACTTTTTCAGCTTCAACATATGAGGGCAAACATACAGGATTTGTGAAATATGAAAAATCACTAGAAAAAGACATTCTCCCATGGTAAATCCAGAAACAAAAATATAAAATTAAATATTGTAAACTATAATCCCAGTGCCTTGGGAGGCTAAGACAGGAGGATGGTGAGTTCAAATCCAGCAACTGCAAGGCCCTGAGCAACTTGGTGAGATGCTGTCTCTAAATAAAATACAAAATAGGAGTGGGGATGTGGCTCAATGGTTGAGTGCCCATGAGTTTAATCCCTGTTACCCCCCCCAAAATATTTTATGGTTCACATTTAATCCCTAGGCCTTAGTTATTTTTTGGTGAGATCTATATATAAATGGCATATGCCAATTCTTATGAATTTATTTTATGTAAGTCAAATATTATATAAATATTTTTATAGTATAAGCTTAAATTGATCTATATTACCATGTAAAAAAATAACTTAACAATTTTTTAGGTGAGGCTGAATGCCTGCAATCCCATTGGCTCAGGAGTCAGAGGATTGCAAGGCCAAAACTTTGCAAGATTTTCTCCAATATTAAAAAAAAATGGCTGGTGAGATAGTTTAATGACTAAATGCCCTGGGTTCAATCTGAGGTACAAAGGAAAAGAGGAGGGTTTTAAAATTGTCTTGTCTCAACAACAAAAAGACATGTGAAATTTAAAACCAAAAACTGCATTCTATCTCTTTTCTGTGACACACAGAATCTGCTTTAATTCATTTTAAACATTTGAGTCTTACACAATCTAAGGTTTCTGACTTTCAATAAATGACATGTTTTAATCACGTGGGTCTCCAGGCCACTGGATGAATTTAAGGTCAGTCTGGCTGAGGAATCTGCAGTCATACCTACAGGAGTATGCTGGTGCCATGAATTTGCAGTAATATTCAAAAACTCATGAATGGGTTGTTCATTGCCTTGAAACTGTTGGAAAATTGTTTTCTGATGGTAAATTTCTGTATCAGTATTGGGAAAAATTTAGACCCTTTCCTGATAGTATGCTTCAAAGAAATGGACACAATTTCATGCAATAATGAGAAGAACTAATCTTCATACAGGTAGTGCCAGAAGAAAGCACAGTCTGGTCATTCTGCTAGCTCCAGTTTTGAATGACAATCATCACTAAATGATGTGCATCAAGTATATATGATTAAAATTGTGTAAATGTACCAAGGTAGTGTTGTGAAGAAATATCTATAGTAATGTCAATGCTAAGGTACCATTGTTGTTAAGAAGCATCCTGGAGAATGGGAATGATTCCTAGATGACTGAAATCCTGAGCTATGTACCTTCCCAGCTGTGCACATTATGCCTGGCACAACATAGTCCAGGAGATCATGAGACATAAAACAAGTTCTCTGACATCAATGAGGTAATCTGAGAAACACCCCTCAAACAAGGGTCTATGGAGTGATGCTTCCAGCCTGGTCCAGGGATGCCCTATTGTACTGGGCACTCATGTCCTTTATGCACTGGAGAAATCAAGCTGCCCCCTAGAGTGCACATTCTGCGTGGAAGGATATGTAAATCACAGGGAAACTAACACAGATTTCTGAAATAGGTTACATTTGAAGAATTCACATGTGGTAAGAGGAAGGAAAGGCCAAGTGAGGAGATGAGAAAAAACAGATCACACATGAAAAAGAAATTTTCAAAAAAATAAAATCAGAAGTTTTGTTTGTTAGAGCTGATAGTAAAGACTCCCTCTAGTATCTGGATCCAGGAAGGAGTCATGTTAGATATGGTGCTGTCACTAAAGTCAGGGGAGGCTGTGTGATACATGGACCATCATCTGTGTTGCAACCATCTAGTGAGGACTGCTCAGGCAGTGGACATGAGCTGGTGGTCAGGACAGAAGTAGAGATAATTATAGGAGAAGGACACCCCACTGTAAGTTAGGGTTATTTGGATCCTCTGGGTGGGCACATTGCATGGTGAACGTGAGAGGAAGAAACATCTCTTCTCCCATATGCAGTGTGGGCACCATCCTGTTCATAATGGGAGAGGAAATAGGATCCATCACCCCTAACAACACATGTGCAGACTTACAGCTTGGGGTTGTTCTCATCTCACAGCTCAGCTTCACCACTACTGCCAACCCTCCCAATGTCCTCTTGGTATTCACTAACAGACAAAAGGGAGATGGAGAATTGAGACTGGCCTTGCTTCAAGCAAGTGGGCTTGGGACTGATGTCAGCCTTGGCAGAATCCTTTTACTTGTGACTCTTTGTGTGCTGGGAATCTATGAAGAGCACTAGAGAGAAATGACTGACACCTCAGAAAGGGCAACACCATCACCCAGCCCCTCTGCTGCAAAACACACCCTCCAGTAACACAACGAGAAAACCCTGGGCAAGACTTGACTGAATGAATGGAATTTCTTTGGGAGAAGTAGATATGAGAACCATGGCTTGCTTTTATAAATTGTCAAGGTTTTAAAATACAGCTCAGGGTTCACAGTTACATCTATGTTATTTATGTTACTATTATTTTAAATTTCTCCTGAGAAAAGCCACTAGAAGAGAAATTGTTATTTAAAGTCAAGAAAAGAAGAAACCCCAGAGGTGCTTCTCTGTGGGGACAAGTGCATGGAATACTGCATACAGGGCATAGGTTAAGGGTGTCTGTATGGCAGGCCATTCCTCATGCTAGGCGTGTGAGTGGCAAACTGCTTACCCCATCAGCACAGCTCTGGGCACGAGGCCATGTGTTGCAGTCCCACTCTTTGATTGTTCACTGCAAGGACAGTTAACAGACATTGCATTGGTGGCTGTCTATATTTTGCTTAGGCACTGCCTCAGTACATATTCATGGTAAATGCACAATAAATTCAGGCCTGCTTCCTGATTGGTCTCTGGAAGACTTGATTAGAGACTCCACAGCCAAACTCTCCTCTACTATGTTCTGTGGACATCCTCAGGGATGAGAGAGCCCATGCATTTCTCTGCAGACACCAAGCTCTCGTTACTGAAAAATCCACATGTTCCTGCAGGAGGGTCCATTTTCCCTGACTGATATTGTGATGGAAGAGTCAAGTTCTGCTTTCAGTTTTCCTGCTTTATCTTGTTCTGTGTGTCTTAGGGTCACATTTATCTGTGCATGCTAATGACATGAAAAATTGAATTTTGGAAAAAAATCTGAAAGTGACCAGGGCAGGATGGATTTCAAGTGTCCTGAATGTTCCTCTAACCAAAGTTGAATTTACACATTTCCATTATTAGATATTACAAAAGGTTTTTAGTGATTAAAACAGAATGGACTAATACATAAAAACATTCTTCCAAATTCTTGTGAATTATATTCACAAGCCTATAATCAGGCACCATGAATTGGAACTTACCAGCACATTTATTTCATTTTCTAAAATATTTAATGTACTTTCTTCTGATCACGGTCCCTTATTTGACATTTACCAACTGAAAGTTCTTAACCATGTGAGATTCCATTCTATAAAATGAGGTTTTGAACGTAGAACCTCATTTCCCTCTAAAGATTACAAAATGTACAATTACTCAAACAATAATTGTTCTATGAGTTATGAAGATGACCAAAGCAAGATTATCAATCAAAATATTAAAACATATTAATTCTCTGGTAATAAGTATACAAATTAGTAGTGTTTAAAATCTTTATATGACATACAATATGTAAGTTATGTCCCATGAAGTTATTAAATTGAAAAATAAAGAAGTAAAACTGACATTCCCTATAAGAAAAATTGACTCATTTTAGCAGGATCTCAAAGAAGCAAACATCTTTCGAAGACAATATCTTCATTGCACCATACAGAACATGGTCCTCTGGTCCTCCAACAGTCCTAGTGAGCCCAGAGGACCATGTTTTGTATGGTGCAATGAGGATATTGTCTTCTAAAGATGTTTGCTTCTTTGAGAAGCAAAGAAGCTACTGGGAAAGCTCACTAGTAGACTGAATTACTCTTCCAATGCTCTTTTTAGAATGCACACTAACTCTGCATCTAAAGACACAGAGGTACTTTGTCACCTGAGAAAGCTGAGAAGAGCACAAACACTTGTAAGTTTTATGGAAAGGATGTGTTTATGTTCCATCTCTGCAGATTTGTAATTTTAATGTCTGTAGAAAGGCAAGAAGTTCCCACTGGAGAACACAGAACTGTGGCTTCCCCAGTGAGACATGTCATCTCTCTTTATTTTATTGTCTTCTCTGATGGATAACAGCAATCCAAGCGACCTGGGCTTCAAACTCTTAAAGTTTCCTGGACAGATCTGGAAAAGGATTTTGATTGAGATTATTTTCTCATGTTGATAAGGAAACTTAATTAATCTAATTCTGGTCCTAAAATCAAATTAGTACAAACCTGTCCCACAACTTATAATGCCTCTACATTGATGTGAGGGACTCCTGGCACCCCCATAATTTCCCTGAAGCCCTGAAGTGTGTGATGGGCCCCTCTTTCCTAGTTTGCACATGGAGCACACCTTCTTGAGGGTAGTGATGGTTTGGTATGTCATCCTTTCCAAAGTGACAGTCCTGTGGCTCTAGCTCTAAGTGAAATATTAAAATTAAGAAAAGAAGAGGAAGAGCTATAGGTCACATGTTGTAGAAATCACAGGCAGATGGAATCTACTCAGAGCTGAGGCAGAGTCTGAGCTGGAGTCCACTCTAAGAAACCTACATGATCAACTCCACCTTCTCTGAGAGAAACCATGTAAAAAGCAGGCTCAGTCTTCTGGGTACTGTGTATAAATATATATAATAGCATTAAAGCGCTATATTAAAAAGGACCCCCGTTATTTGGAGTCAAAAGAAAGGACAGTTATTTCAAGCAGACCCACTTATGTTCCAGTTGTAGAAATCAGAAGATAGTTCTTGAACACTGCCATTATCAACATGTGAAGGGTAAGTACAAGCATGATAATGAATGAAACATTTGTTTTTTCTAGAGGTAATTGGAAACGTGGACTAAATGGATATATGTAAAATAAAAACTTGCCGCAGTCTGAACACAAATCACGAGCCACTCACAACTTTGTAGATTCAAACAGCAATTCTTTATTCCTGATCTCACACCGGCCTTCTACAAACACGTTCTGGGGAAATCCACATTCTCTGCCCAAATCCACACCTCCACTGGGCTTCTGTCTCCCCAAAATACTGTCTGAATCCCGTGAGAACTCAAGAGGAAATCAGGCAGCAGGATACGCCCTATTCCCAGCAGAAATAACCTTAAACATGGATCCGCCCTGGTCCTTGAGCAAGGTCACCTTACATGCAATGTTCACGAATCATTCCTCTAAGCAACATGGGGTACGCTGGCAAGAAAATTGTCATACCTACTTGGCTAATGGCTCCCAGCAAAACCTAATATCCACAGACAGAAATTCCACATGGATGGGATGAGGGAGGTTGGAAAACTGAAGAAGAAAATCACAATAATTGCCAAAGCATGAGACCTACAAAGCCACAAAGGAGGGAAACATAAAACAGGAAAAGAGTGCAAGTTGTTGGACAAGTATTTCAGCATACGCACAGTTAGGCAAGACACATCAAGGGCAGAGAAAAAGTATCCCCTCATGCAACCCTCATCCTGGACCAGCCACATGAAAGTTTTGTGCCTTTGGTAAATTAGGTTCTGCTTAACTCCCTGGCATAACCCATTAATCACCAACGTGCCACCTGGAATACTGTCCTCACATACATTCACTTCCTTGGAGGCTTCTGAATGAGCCATGGCAGAGGGTTGGCCAGTACTCCCAACTTTGTGGAGCCAAGAAGAGCTCTTTGGAGAGGTGGAGAATTGCAGACCACACCTTTGTTGTAATGTGGACATGCTGTGTAATTAGGTGTTGTTGAGTCCAATCTCTTTGTAGCCATGATTTTTCATAGAGAGGAAAACAATTTCATCTCTAATTGTGAGGATTAGGCCAAAACATACTGAACAAGTGTGTTCCAACCAGTTAAAGAAGGCTCTCTGGGGAGCTGGGCATGGTGGTATTTGCCTGTAATCTCAGCAGCTTGGAAGGTTGAGGAAGGAGGGTCATGAGTTCAGAGCCAGCCTCAGTGAAAAAATAATTACTAAGCAGATCAGTAAGATCCTGTCTCTACATAAAATAGAGATAGGGATGTGGCTCAGGGGTTGAGTGCCCCTGAGTTTAATCTTTGTCATCATACCTCCCCCCCAAAAAAAAAGAATGTCGGGGAGTGAGTCTCAGGCTTTGGATTTATAACAGCTTTCACAGAGGTCCTAAAATGTAGAACTAATATAGAATAAGTGTTATGGGCCAAGCTCTGGGTAGGATGTGCATGCATTTGAATCCAGGCTTTTATATATATTTATACATATTATAGATTTGATGTTGATCTATTGATGGAATATTTCCTACACAAGGCATGTATGTGCTTTAGTTAAAGTCTGAAATAGTAGATATATATTTTAAATAATCTGCAACTACATATTGAAAAATAATAGTCATCAGAAAATCATGTATGTGAAGCTAGATCATTTCATAACTCTTTAAACATGTAGATCTATAAAGCAAGATAATAAGAGAAACAATAAAACTGAAACATTCATGAACTTGGGATACCATTTAAAAATCTGAGGTGAATGTTGATCCACAGTCTGACTTGTATAACAAGATCCTACAGCACAAAAATTAAAAATCAAGAAAAAATAAAAGGGATAGATTCAAACTAAAAAGCTGCTTCTCAGCAAAAGAAACAATAATGTTAAGAAAGAACTTACAGATTTTATACAAATCTTTACCACACATAATTCAGAAAAAAGCAGTAATGTCTAGGGTATATAAAGAACTTAAAATTAACACAAACAACAATAACAAAAACCAATTAACATATGGACTCTGTAACTGAACAGACACTTCACAGAAGAAATATAAACCATTAACAAATATATGAAAAAACATTCCACCCATCTAGCAATTAGAAAAATGTAAATCAAAATTACTTTAAGATTTTATCTCACTTTACTCAGAATGGCAATTATTAATAATACAGGCAACAATAAATGTTGGTGAGGTTGTGGGGGAAAAGGAACACTCACACATTGCTCATGAGATTGACTCCAAATTGGTGCAACTACCATGGAAAGCAGTATGGAGACGCCTTGAAAAACCAGAATGGAAACATCATTTGACCCAGCTATCCCTTTCTTCGGACTATACCCAAAGAAATTAAAAACAGCATACTACAGGAAACAGCTGCACCAATATTTATAGCAGCACAATTCACAATAGATAAACCATAGAACCAACCTATGTTTCTTTCAAAAGATGAATAGATAAATAAAATGTGATTATACATATATATTTATATATATATATATATATATATATATATATATATATATATATATATATATAAATTTCCCCCACCAATGGAATATTACTTAGCTTAAATGATGAATGAAACTATGCCATTTGGTGGTAAAAGGATAGAGTTGAAGAATATCATGCTAAGTGAAATAAGCGTCCCTGCCCTACATACTCAAAGGCCAAATGTTCTCTCCAATAAGTGTATGCTAATTTACAATGGGGGTGGGGAAGAATAGTTATTTAGATTAAGTAGAGAGGAGTGCAGGGAGGGGAGGGAATACGGGGATAGAAATGATAGTAGAATAAAACAGACATTACATACAATACATAATATATATAGATGCTAAAGCACTCAACAGGGAGGGGGAGAGAATAGAAATTCAGTGGATTAGACAAAGTTGGATTGAAGGTAAGAAAAGGGAAATAGGAATACAAATGACAGTAGAATGAATTAGACACAACATTTCTATGTTCATATATAAATACACCACCAAGGAAGGTCCACACCATGTACACCTCAAGAATGGAATGCTAAGTAAAATGAGTTTTACTCCATGTATAATATGTCAAAATTTGCTCTACTATCATTTATACCTAAAAAGAGTAAGAAATTTTAAAAATGAGAAGGGAAAATTTGTATACTGAGAAGGTTTGTGAGTTAAAAACTCTTCAATGAATGGTAATGTCATTAAGGTTAAATAAAAGTTTAAAAGAGTACCTTGAGCCCATGCAAAACAACAATGGTAAATAGAGTTGCCCAAGTCAGTCTGTGCAACTAGCCTAATTACAAAATTTTTGGTTTACAACTCTTTTCTATTTGTTTTACAAAGCAGCACAAGAACAATACTTACAAGTTGAGCAGAGAGGAAACACTACATAACAGTGTTATGAATACTATGAATATTGCTGTGGGCACTCAAAGAAAGCATTCTCAATTTCCTCCCGCATGCAATAAAAAATCATGCAGTTGAAAGATACACTACTTACTGATTAGATAACACATACATGTGTTTGTGACATTCAGTATGTGGGCAGCTGATCAACTTGGCAGGTCTGATCCAATAGGTAAGGAAGACACTCTCTTCACACAGGACAGTGTTTCCTTGAGTAATACTATGAAAGCAAGAGAGAAAGCAAAAGGGAAAAACACAGGCAACTGTATAGCCAGACTAGAAAACCCAACCATTGAACCTATGTACTGGGGAAAAGAGCTTTTCAGGGTCCTGAATGGGAAGTGCTGGGCAGAGCATCCTCTCCACAGGTGAGAGTCTAAAGTCTTGTTCTAACTTGTATTGAAAGTGAGGCCAAATAAATACAAATTAGAACAAATAAAACTTCATTCTAACATCTTGCATGACCTGGTGATCCCCAGAAGAACACCAAGTCCTCCCAAGAACAGGTCAGATTCCAGAGGAGGGAGTGATAGCCTTGAGATGACTAAATAAATTGAGATTCCAATGAGGGAACCACCCAGCCAGACGCATTGAGAAATCAGCATTCTTTATCTGTTTCATCAAAAATTGCAGACATCATTCAATCAAGAAAAAGGGAAGATCTTTAGTATTTTTCTTAGACCTCTAGGACTGAATCGTCCCTCCTGGCCCTATAAATAGTTTAAACTCTCATATGTAAAATGAAGCCAGTTTTCTGAATAAAATAATGTGGAGATAAGCATGAAACCTAGATATGTATTCTTTGGAATAAAGAATGGTGTGAATATTATTCTCCTAGAACTTATCATTATATTTCAATATTTATTTTCCCAAATAAAGTTAAATAAAATGTTGGTGGATGGTGTTTTGTTGACCCAAAATGCTCACATATGAAGAGAATATTGTGTTTTTACTTTTTGAACAGGACTTGTAGATGAGAGTCTAGAGGTTTATTTCAATCAAAATTCTGTTTCTCTCTCTGTGGTGTCATGGGCTCTTGGAGCTATAAGATCTGAGGAGGGACATGGTTACTTTATAGTAACTTATAATTACTGGGTTGCAGAGGGTTCTGGGAGAACATGACACATGCTATCTATTGTATAATCCAATAACTATAACAAGCGTTATATCGTCAGTCATTAAGTAGAACCAAAAGGTCTACAAAATCAAAGTATATAATGAAATAAAAAATGTGAGGGCATTAATGCTCCTATATTATGTCTTTTTCTTTTACAGTCATCATTTTACATGTTTCTAGTTACACTTTTCTACTGGGTATCCAAAACTAAAGAAGTGGTCCCAAATTGTGATGTTTTTTCGTACACTAGAGGTGAGTCTAGTCACCTCAGTGATGAACATCATAGAATTGATGAGGAACTGCATGGTTTCTTCAGTTGAAGAGTCAGGATGGGCCTATGGACCATGTGGATTCCCCAGGAAACATTGATACTATTTCCCCCTTCAGCAACCCTCCTTTATTGCCTGAATATGCACGTTGGCTCCTAGTCTCTTGGGTCTCTCTCCTCTCCCTGATTGGGAGCTTGTATAACTCTCTGGAGCTATAGATTCCTTAGGGTGTACTGCTACTCTATAAGGTGAAATGTTAAACTCATAATTCAAACTAGGGATATCTGGACATTATTTTAGTATCCCTAGGTCCTTCTTATAACTCTCTTAATTTTCCCCTAAATACAAACAAGAGAGTATATGATTTACATAAATAATATTCTCCAAATAATACTTGATTAAACATATGAAATAATTAATGGAGATGTTAGAGCATTATTTACCCAATAGAATGTTTTACTATTGCATCGATCCATTAGCAAAGTGAATAGTGGGAGATGTGTGACCTAATAACATCATTAAATGCATGACAAGGTTAACATTAAGAAATTCACACTTTATTTAGTAACAAATTGCATCTGTAATGAAATATAAGTAAAAATACTATGTAAAACGGGCATGGTGGACCATGCCTTGACCCTAGAGACATGAGAAACTTTGCAAGTTCAAAGTCAGGCTCCATTACTTAGTGAGGCCCTATACAACTTAGCAAAACCTATCTCTAAATAAAAAAGAAAAAAAATCTGAGGATGTGGTTTACTGATTAAGTGTCCCTAAGTTTAAGAGGCTCTTAAAATTTTAAATTTTAAATGTCATATAAATCTTGAGACTTCTGAAATAATCAACTCTGAGTATTATTATTTCTCCAGTTGTAAAAAATGAGACTCTTTAGTAATTATTGATTTATACTAAAATTATATCCTTTTAGGGATGCACAATTCTATACATGTATTTCCTTATTTCTTCAATATCAGCTAAAGATGTTAAGAAAATTTTCAGCAAATATCAAAAGCAATTACCCATTTTCTACATTTAAATGATTTTTTTCCACCTAGGTCCCAAATACTTCAAGGGATGGGCTATAGATAAGAAACATACTACAATCTTTATATTTGTCAATGTGTTTATGTAAATATTTTGCTGTTATCTAAGGTACACACTTTGGACAAATGCTATTCCAAATTTGCTACAGATATGAGGTAAGAAATTTAAAAATGTCGGAAATTTGAATACAGTCTTGGACACATTCTTTGGGTTTCTACGTGCTATAAAACCTCCAGTGTTTTAAAAATGTTTGATCAATGGCCAAAAGCTTTGCAAAAATTTTTCCACATGTCCTCTCACTCGTATGAATTCTGAGATGCTGAGTAGGGTGTGAAGAACTATTGGAGACTCTGTCACCTATTTTAAATTTATATAATTTCTGTGCTATCATATCTCTGGTGTGAAATAGTGTTGAACTACTGAGAAAAAAGGGTTTATTCATCCTTAAAGACACTGATGCAATGTTTTCATTGTAAAACTTCTCTCCAGTATAAAATCTATAATGTTTAGTAAGATGTGATCTTCAATTTTAAAAGCTTTTCCATTCTTCACATTTATAAGACTTCTCTCTAGTATGGGTTGTCTTGTGTCGAGTAAGTGATGATTGTTGATTAAAATCTTTGCCACATTCTCTACATTTGTAGGGCTTCTCTCCAGTATGAATCCTGTTGTGGCGATAAACATGTGAGTTTGTATTAAAACTCTTGCCACACACTTTACATTTGTAGGGCTTTTCTCCAGTATGAATCCTGTTGTGGCAATCAAGATTTGAGTTTCTATTAAAACTCTTGCTACACACTTTACATTTGTAGGGCTTTTCTCCAGTATGAATCCTGTTGTGGCGATCAAGATTTGAGCTTCTGTTAAAACTCTTGCCACACACTTTACATTTGTAGGGCTTCTCTCCAGTATGAATCCTGTTGTGGCAATCAAGATGTGAATTTCTAGTAAAAATTTTGCCACATACTTTACATTTGAAAGTCTTCTCTCCAGTATGAATTCTCTGGTAATTTTTAAGGCTTGGTTTTTGACTGAAACCTTTGCAAAATTGTTTACATATGTAGGGCATCACTCCAGGGTGTGTATACTGGTGACAAATAAGATTTGAGCTTTTATTAGAAGTTTTGTCACATTCTTTGCAATTGCATGGCATATCTCCTGTATGAACACTGTGATGTTGAGCAAAGTTCTTGAGTGCATTGCATTCTTCACATTGGTAGGACTTCTCTGCAGAATAAAATTTTTGGTGTTGAGTAAGAGTTGAAAATTTTTTTAAGGCTTTCCCACACTTTTTACATTTACAGGTCTTTACTTCAGTATAAATCCTCTGATACTTAACAAGTTGTAACTTTTCACTAAAAATTTTTTCCACATTCTTTAAATTTGTAGAATTTATCACTGTCATACTATCTGCTGTGTTTAAAAAATATATCAAAGCATTTGCTTGCTCAATATCTTCTATATTTAGGGCTTTCTTTCTTTATAAATTTTCTTGTATTAAGCAAGCTCTGCAATGTGGTTAAGAGCCCTTTCACATATCTTACACTTCCAAGTTTTGTCTTGGCTATGAATATTTTAATGAATACTAGTTTTTGATCACTGAAGCAAGACTTTCCTATATTTTGCATCTGGTAAATTTCCTTTAGAAAAGGACAAGGATTTCTCTATAGTCATAATTTATATCACCAATGTACATATACTGGTCATTACTCAGGGTAGAGACATGGCTTATTGTGTTACTTATAGCATTATCTATATAGTGCACTTTCCAGATATCTGTATCAGAACTGTCATTGAGTAATAGTGGGGAAGTAGAAACTTTTCTACAATTCTTAATATTGTCCATTTGGGCACAAGGAGAAATTAATCTTTTGTTTCAGAAAAATGGACATTTTATAAAGAAACTCCCAATAGGATCACTTTTAGAAATATCTTCTCTGTGCAAATGTTTGGAATTTTAACACTCTGCTACTTTTATAATTGGCCAAGTTAAAAACTGATGCATGAACTAGGTTTCAAATTTTTCACATTGCCTTTCAGTTAAAAAATAGTTGTGGATTTATTCTTAAAGACATATAAAACTCCTCAAAATAATTGGAATACATTGAATTTTTGTTTCAGATATTAATCGTTTCTGGTGTCTTTTGACCATAAAATTTTTATCATAAATAGGGACTACTGATTGATTTTGTCTATTATAATACAATTTTTGAACTTTACTCTCACCTATATTTTCCCATTGTTTTCTTGGTTGTAAATAGTCAAAGTCACACTTTCCATATCCTCCCTCTCTCTCTTTTATTCCCTGCTCTGGTAAAATTTTTCGAGGATGATGAGAAGTCATGGCTGTAATAAATAAAAATAACAAACATGTTTACTTACTTTACTGGGATGAGTATATTTTGCAAACCTAAGAAATTACAGCAAAAAATAACATCAGCAGGGGAGTGGATTATTAAATCCAAGTCCATCATTACTGTACAAATATATAAATCAAATAAAAATACACACAGAAAGTTTACTTTAAAAATTTTCCTAATCATCTTTGTGTTCACAGTATCCAAGATGAGTACATTACTATGGAGAGTAATATAGTAGAGAAAGATACATTGTGTTACACAAAGATTTTCCTCCTTCAGAATGTATTTTCAAAATTTACCAACTTTTTTCTGTTTCATTAAAAAATAAAAATATGAAACAAGTGAATACTTGGGAACTGTTCAGAAAGGGGTTCCTGCTTACCAACAGAAAAAAAACATGGCTAAATCAACTGTAAGCAAAGTTATGAATTACTCAAAGGGAATAGTCAATTATCATTTTAAAAAAGTTTACTGAACTACACCAACACAAAAAAAAACAGAATAAAAATTAGTCAAGAATTGTTAATAGTAATAAGCAGAAAATGTATGTTTAAAGACTTTCTTTAGAAAATGTCTGAAAGAGTCAGGGGTGGTTGTACATAGCAAAATAGGAGGTTGAGATAGAGGATCAAAATATGAAGACCAGACAAAGTAAAAAATGCAAAGTGCTAAATTGCCCTTAAGTTCTCTCTCCAGTACTAATAAACACATCTCAGAAAATAGGAACAATGAAACATCCAAGCAGCTCAGTTTACTCCAAGTTGTAAAGACTCAAAGTAGGTTTTAAACCAAGTTTTAAAACTCAGAATACTGAGAGCATCCAAGAGAAAAAGATGGGTAACTTAGAAATGTGTAACTATATAATTGTGAAATCCTTAGTCAAATCTTAACAACACAGGAAGGAATTCGAGTCTATCTATATTCAAGGGATAAAAGAATAAAATTATCAACCAAGACATTATATTCACAGCTACTATCTTTCAAAAGAGAAGAAAAATAAAGACATTAAACATATAAAAATACACACACTATTCATCAACACTTCATCTGTTCTCCAAAAATACTAAAGGTAATCCTTCATAATAAAATGTAAGTGCACACCATCATAAGTCATACGAAATTTTAAACATTTCTTGGCAAAAACAATTCTATTTTATTATAATGATGGGTCATAAAACATGTAATTTTGCAATAGAATTTGAAAGAAAAAAGCTTAACAACAGTACTGTTAATAGGCACATATACCTGTAACAATAATATAACTTTAAAAGAACACATAAATATATTCAGTTTTTTAATAAAGTGAAGTCAAGTTGATACTCATGCAAAGTATGAGTAGGAGATTCTTCATTTTAGAGTTTTTGTTGGCAAATGCAAGATTACAAAATTCTGATGAAAACAAAACTTGGATATCTGAATTAACTCTAAATATTGCAACTGTAGGTAGTCTACAGGATACTCTAAATCTAAGAAAACACATATAGTGAAAGCAAAGGGATATAATAATGACACATACAAAAGTGATTGAACAAAACCTGGGCTGTCTAAATTATAGTACACAAAACATAGTTTAAGACAGTTGGAGGACATTGAAGATGATTTAAATTAAAAAAAAAAAACTTTAAAAAGAGGCAAAAGAGAGAAAAGGACCCTTTCCCTAGGTTCTGATTTAAGAGTAAATACATTCACTATGTACCTCATACTTCCCAAACACAGAAAGAAAACACTGAGAGGATTGAATGAAAACAAAGAATCACTGTCATACTAAGAGACATAAATCCCCACTTACTGAAAAGGGAAATACAGTGAAGCAAAATGGTAATTGCAAAGCATGAGACTTTGAAAATATTTTGAAACTACTATAGACTTATCGAATTTCTGTTCTTAATCACAAGTGGGATATTATGCTGGTTAGATCAATTTTATATATTAAAACAAAGGTTAATAAATATTTAAGTGATAGTTATTTTGTAACCAACTTGGAATAAATATTTGAAGTCAAAAGTGGTAAGGATTTTCAAAAATTCCTAAATATGTGTCAGTTGATTGAACACTCTTGGGCATGCTGTTGTTCAAAATTGAAAGTTTAAATTTAAAGATGTTTATGCTACTTAAAGTTAACTAGAGGCTCCATGTAGTATTCATCAACCTACCATTGTTAAATTTTTTTTTTTTGCAGAGAAATCTATTCTTTAAATTGTATGAATATCCCCCAAAATACAAATAAGACTATTTCCCTGCTAAAAATAATATACTAAAAGTTACAGCATTCAATTGTAAATGCAAACATGGAGTCAGGTAGACGGAGTTCTTGGTGAGTGTGGCAATAAGTCCTCACATCAATAGCAAATTAAAAACATTGCACACCAGTGTTGTTAAATTGTTATTCAACAGAGCCATCATGGGGGATGCAAACCAAATATCCCTTGAAAAGAATGATGAGCCATATTGGAATATGAAAACTATAGAACTTTGAAGTCAAATAATTTATTCTAATTATATATTTTACAAAATGAATGTACACTAGGTTTACTGAAATGTCACAGAAAGAATGCTGCAGAATTCTACAAACATGACATCTCTAAAACTAAAAAAGAAGCTTTCTGAACAAAAGAGAATAGTTTTGTGATGAGGAGAAAGAAATGAGTCCTTGCTTCCTAGGCATTTTTTTTGAGATGTAAACTTTGTAGAGATATATTGCATAACAAATTGAATTACTGTTACTGAACTGTATATTTAAAATTTTGGAGACAGTAAGTTTTATTTTGTGGTTTTGATTACAATGAAAATTAAAAGATAAAGAGAATTGCAACATTTCTCAAAGCTACATTTTAAATAATGTGGTCTTTATCCTATAAATAAGAACAAGCTCATCCATATACAAGTAATGGGCATGCATGTAAGCTCAGCTACTAGGAAGTCTGAGGCAAGTGAATTGCAAATTCAAGACATTCTCAATAACTTAGTGAGAACCTCTCTACAAATATGAGTGAAAAGGAGCTTGGGGTGTAGTTCAGCATGAGAGTATCACTGCCATTAATCCCCATTATACTTATACATAGAAAACTTCAATTTCTACATACATGGGCAGAATGAAAACCTAATCAAGATAAAATACAAAAGTCATGGACAAAACAGGCTTAATATTTATAAAGGCAAAAGCACATATAATATTTTTGGCAATACATACAAGAATCATACATATCTTAGTTTGTGAAGCAATTAACTGATATGAGGAAACCCAGTCTATAACATAAAACCTACTGTTCACAATTTAAAAAAGAGAAAAAAATAACCAAATTGTAAATATCCACAGATGTACTATTTTACAAATCCTCTAACTCAAATAAAACTTACATCATCTCTCAAAACAACAGTCTTTGTCCAACTTGACATTCATTCCATGGCAGATTATTTCACAGAAAATCCATTACACATATAAGAAAGAACACTGATAAGGAAATTTTAGTGAAAAAAATGTACAAATAAGATTCGAGAAACTGACTTATGATAGTAATGTATTACAATGGGTGGACCTAGAGGTCTCAAGAAATGTGAAAACTTTCCTTCAAATAACGGTAGAAGGGCTGGAGTTGTAGAGTAGTGTTAAAAAGCTTGCCTAGCATGTGTGAGGCCCTGGGTTCAATTCTCAGCACCATATATAGATAAATAGTAAATTCATTAAAAACTAAAAAATATTTTTAAAATTATGAAAGAGCTGTCAGATAACATTGACACTCACAAGGCAAGGGGAATGTTTTGTTGTTAATTTGAATGTATGGAGACATTACTAGAGGAAAAGGAGGATACTATATAATTTTAAAGCACAAAACACAGGACAGGTTTTTCTATGATAACAAGAGAAAAAATTCAAAGCTTCTCAAAAATAATTTCTGCTGGATGATGTCTCAATGAACCTATTTGAATTTAGGCTTCCTCCTCTACCTCAACTATGTCCTCTGCTATATGTGGGCCACAGGATTTGACATCACTGCATTCCTCTAAGTCAACCATATCAAGTGAAAGATATATATCATGCCACCAAAGGAAAACATTAAGGATCAAAGGAAACATCATTAACATTTTCTTGTCAGCACCAAGAACTACCCCATCTTTCTTTTTGAAAGCATAAATCTGCAACACATTCTTGTGGAGAAGTTCCCAAATGATACACTTCAAGGGAAGAGAACTAAATAATGATAATTAGGAATTTTGAAGGAAAGTTATGCTCACCCACAAAGACTAGGTTGCTGTAGTTCTCCAACATCACTTCTCTATATAAATTCTGCTGAGCAGGATCCAGGCATTCCCATTCCTCCTTAGAGAAATCAATAGCCACATCCCTCAATGTCAATGGCTCCTGAAATAAAAATTGGTACATCAATAGAACATGGACCAAACAATTATTCAGTTTTTAATTTGAATTAAGAGTTAGTAGAACAGACTGTCATGTAGGAGAGTGACTTTAATTATGTAATAAGATACTTTCCATTATCTAATTCAGAGGAAAATACATAAGTCTAAAAACAGTGTGTGTATATATATATATCAGAGTGAAGTGAAGGATATATACCATAATCCAAGCACTGAATAAAAGCCCAACTTCTAACTTTTCTGCCATCAGTGAATGTGAAATTTGGCGGATATTCCAAATGCAAATCAGACTTGTCAAAGATATTCTCATGAGGTGATTGTGCAAAAGGGAGACAAAAAGTGGTAAAAAAGCTTTTTAAAACAGTCTGGTTTCTATTCTCTCTGCTTTCTATCCATGAGATAGATTGAGCCCCCCAATACAATTAGTTTCGAGTATCATCCATGACACATTCCCAATGTGTAAAGTATTCATAAAATATTAATGTTTGGAGACATGAAAAGTGACACTTTCACCTCGTGAAAAGACAAACTTGAAGTATTTCAAGTTTTATTAGCAGTTCAACGAGTGAATCAATGTGGTATAATAGAATGAACAATAGGTTACAGAAGACTTCAAGGAGGAGATTAAAAAATTCTTAGAGGTAAACAAGAACATAGACACAACATATGAAAATATTTTGGACACTATGAAAGCAGTACTAAGAGGAAACTTCATTGCATGGAGTTCATTCCTTAAAAGAAGAAAAAGTCGATAATTGATCTCATACTTCATCTCGAATTCCTAGAAGAACAAATCAACAGCAAAGCAGTAGAAGGCAAGAAATAATTGAAATTAGAATTTAAATTGAATTAAAAGAAACAAATAAACCTTGACAAAAAGTTGGTTCTCTGACCTCTAGCTATGCTAATGAAGAGAAGGAGAGAGAAAATTCAAATTACCAGCATACAAGATAAAAAAGGCAATATCCCAACAGACACTACAGAAATAGAGAGGATATTTAGAAATTATCTTGAAAAATGTATACCCAAATAAAATAGAAGACACTAAAGGCATCAACAAATTTCTTAAGTCATATATTATGCCCAGATTAAATCAGGAAGACATACACAATTTAAACACACCAATATTAAATGATGAAATACAAGATGCCATCAGAAGCTTATCAACCAAGAAAAGCCCAGGCCCAGATGGATACACTGCCAAGTTAAACAAGACCTTTAAAGAAGAAATTCAAAAATACTAATATTCTTCAATTTATTTCAGAAAATACAGAAACCAGCAGCACTTCCAAACTCTTTCAATGAGGCCAATAACATTCTGATCCCAAAACCAGGCAGGGACAAATGAAAGAAAGAAAACTTTAGGCCAATATCTCTAATGAACATAGATGCAAAAATTCAGGATAAAATTCTGGCAAATTAAATACAAAAACATTAAAAAGGTCATGCACCAAGATCAAGTGGGGTTTGTTCAGGGATACAGGGTTGGTTCAACATATAGAAATCAATAAAGGTAATTCATCACATCAATAGACTTAAAAATAAGAATCATATGATCATCTCAAGAGACACAGAAAAACCATTTGACAAAATACAACACCCTTTCATGTTCAAAAAATTAGATATTGAGATAACAGGAACATTCCTCAAAATCATACTGGCTCTCTACATTAACCCTAAGGCCAACATCATTCTAAAGGGAGAAAAACTAAAGGCATTCCCTCTAAAAACTGGAACAAGACAGGGGTGCTCTCTCTCACCATTTCTATTCAACATATTTCTTGAAACACTGGCCAGAGCAATTAGACAGATGAAAGAAATTAAAGAAATAAGTACAGGAAAAGAAATAAATTTGCTGACAATAAAATTCTATACCTAGAAGACCCCAAAAGCACCACCAGAAAACTTCTAGAACTAAAAAATGAATTCAGCAAAGCAGCAGGATATAAAATTAACACACATTAAAAAAGGCACTTCTGTATATCAGTGACAAAACCTCAAGAAGGAAATAAGAAAAACTACCCCATTTACAGCAACTTCAAACAAAAAAAATACATAAGATACTTGGGAATCAACGAAAGAGGTGAAAGATCTATACAAGGAAACTTACAGAACCCTAAAGAAGAAAATCAAAGAAGACCTTAGAAGATGGAAAGATCTACCTTACTCTTGCATAGGCAGAATTAATATTATCAAAATGACCATAAAAGGAAAAGCACTATACTGATTTAATGCAATTCTGATCAAAATCCCAATGACATTTCTCATAGAAAAAGAAAAAGCAATCATGAAATTCGTCTGGAAAAATAAGAATCCCAGAATAGCTAAAGCAATTATAAGCAGGAAGAGTAAAGCAGGTGGTATCACTATACCAGACCTTAAACTATACTACAGAGTAATAGTAACAAAAACAGCATGGTATTGGCACCAAAACAGGCCGGTAGACCAATGGTACAGAATAGAGGACACATAGACTAACTCACAAAATTACAATTATCTTACATTAGACAAGGTGCCAAGAACATGCATTGGAGAAAAGATAGCCTCTTCAACAAACGGTGCTGCGAAAACTGAAAATCTATTTTCAAAAAAAAAAAAAAAAAAGATGAAATTAAAATCCTATCTCTCACCATGCACAAAACTCAACTCAAAGTGTATCAAGGACCTAGGATTTAAACCAGAGACTCTGCATCTAATAGAAGAAAAAGTAGGCCATAATCTTCATCACATGGGGCTAGGCCGCCCCAACGTCCTTAATAAGATGCCTATAGCACAAGAATTAAAACCAAGAATCAACAAATGGGATGGATTCAAACTAAAAAGTTTCTTCTCAGAAAAAAAATCTGAGGTGAACAGAGAGCCTAAAACCTGGGAGTAGATTTTTACCCCTCACACATCAGATAGAGAACAAATATCTAGTATATAAAGAACTCAAAATGCTAAGCACCAAAAAACCCAATAATCCAACCAACAAATTGGCCAAGAACCTGAACAGACACTTCTCAGAAAAGGATGTAGAATCAATCAAAAAATATTTTAAAAAATGTTCATCATCTCTTGCAATTAGAGAAATGCAAATCAAAACCACTCTAAGATATCATCTCACTCCAGTCAGAATGGTAGCTATCATAAAGACAAATGACAAATGTTGGCAAGGATGTGGGGGGAAAGGCACACTCATACACTGCTGATGGAACTGCAAATTGCTGCAAACAACATGGAAAACTGTATAGAGATTCCTTCGAAATCTGGGAATGAAAACACCATTTGACTCAGCTATTCCTCTTCTCGGACTATCCTCAAAGGACTTGAAAACAGCATACTACAGGGTCACAGCCATGTCAATGTTTATAGCAGCACAATGCAGAATAGCAAACTGTGGAGCCAACCCAGATGCCCTTCAGTGGATGAATGGATAAAAATATGGGGCATATATACACAATGCAATTTTACTCAGCAAAAATAAAATCATGGCAATTGCAGGTAAATGGATGGTATTGGAGAAGTGAAGTTAGGCAAACCCAATAAATAAATGTTAAATGGTTTCTCTGATATAAGGAGTCTGACTATAGTGGGGTAGGGAGGGGGAGCATTGGAGGAATAGATGAATTCTACATAGGGCAGAGGGGTTAGAGGGGAGGGGAAGAGGCAGGAGATTAGCAGTGATTGTGGAATGTGATGACACCATTATCCAAAGTACATGTATGAAGACACAAATCGGTGCCAACATACGTTATGTATAACAAGAGATATGAAAAATTGTGATATATATGTGTATTAAGAGTTGTATTGCAGAAAGAAATGAGTACATATATAATGGCATAAATTAGCATGAATATACTTTCTATACAGAGATACGAAAAATTGTGCTCTATGTGTGTAATAAGAATTGTAATGCATTCCACTGTTGTCATGTATTTAAAAAAATAAATAAATTTTTAAAAAAGAAAAGTATTGAAACCCATTGGGGACGCTATAAGCCTACATGGCTCTATATCTTAAAAACACAGATCTGGAAAAAAGGATGCATGAACAACATGAGAAACCAAGAAAGAATGTGCCCCAAACAAAGATGCTACATTATTAGAATCCATGGTCAGAATAGCAGGATAAATGGGAGAAGGTACATTATTTTCTGTGAATTAAAGGATGATATGAGAGCAAATACAGGCAGCAAAGGATCATTTTGAAAAAGAGCTACATAAGCAAATACAGAAAGGAAAATATTCCTTCAATAAGGAGATAGAGATTTTGAAAAAAACAAAACAGAGATCCTTGAAATGAAGGAAACAGTAAACCAAATTAAGAACTCAATAGGAAGCATCTCCAACAGAATAGATCACTTGGAAGACAGAACCTCTGACATTGAAGGCAAAATTATAATCTTGAAAAAATAAAGTTGACCCCAGTGAAGATGGTAAGAAACTATGAGCAGAAGATTCAAGAATTGTGAGATAATATGAAAAGACCAAATTTAACAACTATTGGGATAGAGGAAGGCATAGAGGTCTAAACTACAGAAATGGACAATCTATTCAATGAAATAGTACCAGAAAAATTTCCAAACATGTAGAGTGAATTGGGAAATCAAATACAAGAATCATATAGGACAACAAATGAACAAGATCATTACAGGTCTACACCAATGCAAATCATAATGAAAACACCTAGCATACAGGAGGAGCAGAGCATTTTAAAAGCCACAAGAGAAAGGAATCAAATTACATATGGGGGAAAACCAATCAGGATCTCTGATTTCTGAACTGAGACCCTGAAATCTACAAGATCCTGCAAAACAATATAAACCAAGCTCTGAAACAAAGGGATGCCAACCAAGAATCATACCCAGCAAAATTAAATTTTGATTAGCAATTAGATTTCGATTCAGATGTTATTTTATGACAAAATAAAAACCTTTCAACATACATAAAATTAAAAGAATTTACAATGAGAAACCTGCACTGCAGAATATCCTTGGCAAAATATTTCATGAGGAGGAAATGAACAACAATAAAAAATCAGAAAAGGATAGTATCACTCTAAAGGAAAAACCTATCAAAGAGAAACTGACTTAGTTAAATACCAAAAATAAACAAAAATAACTGGGAATACAAATCTTGTCTCAATAATAACCCTGAAAGTTTAGTTCCAACTCAGCAATCAAAAGACAGGCATATTGGATTTAAAAAAAAAAAAACAAAAATATGCTGACTGAGACTCAAGTAATAGGAAAAGACACCCACAGACTGAAGGTGACAGGTTGGAAAAAAAATATATCACTCAGGCTGGGGCTGGGGCTCAGTGGTAGAGCACTTGCCTAGCACATGTGAGGCCCTGTATTCGATCCTCAGCACCACATAAAACTAAATAATAAAGGTATTGTGTCCATATACAAAAAAATAAATATTAAAAAACCTACCACTCACATGGACTGTGGAGGCAATCAGGGGTTTCCATTCTTATATCAAATAATGTAGACTTCAAGTGAAAGTTAATCAAAAGGGATAAAGAAGGACCCTTCATACTGCTTAAAGGAACCATACACCAACAAGACAGAACAATTATAAATATACACACCCCCAAAACAATGGAGCATCTATGTTCAAACAGACTCTTCTCAAGTTTAAGGGCCAAGTAGACCACAAGACAATAATTCTGGGTGACTTTAACACACCTCTTTTACCACTGAATACATCTTCCAAACAATATCCAGACAGAAACTATAGAACTCATAATACAATCAACAACAGATTTAACTGACATACATAGACTATTTCATCCTTCAACAGTGAAGACACTTTCTTGTCAGCAGCAAATGGATCATTCTCTAAAATAGACCATATATTATGCCAAAAAGGAACTCTAAGCAAAAACAGAAAAGTAAAGGTACTACCCTGCATTCTATCAGATCATAATGAAATGAAATTACAAATCAATGATAAAAATAGAAGCTACTCCTATACCTGGAGACTAAATAATATGCTAGTGAATGAACAATGAGTTGCAGAAAACATCAAAGAGGAGATTTAAAAATTCTTAGAGGTGAATGAGGACACAGATACAACATATAAAAATCTCTGGGACACTATGAAGGCATTACTAAGAGGAAAGTTTATTGCATGGAGTTCATTTCTTAAAAAAAGAAAAAGTCAAATAAATGACCTAAAATTACAACTCAAAGCCCTAGGAAAAACAATTAGTCAACACCAAAAGCAATAAAGGAAAGAAAATAATTAAAATCAGAGCTGAAATCAATAAAATTGGAACAAAAGAAGCAAATAAAAATTGACAAAGTTACTGGTAATGGTACCACCATTTGACCCAGCAATCCCACTCCCTGGTCTATATCTAAAGGACTTAAAAACAGCATACTACAGGGACACAGTCTTATTGTTTTTAGCAGCACAATTCAAAAGAGTTAAACTGTGGAGCCAATATAGATGCCCTTCAGTGGATGAATGGATAAAGAAAACGTGGCATTTGTACACAATGGAATATTACTCAGCAATAAGAGAAAACAAAATCATGGCATTTGCAGGTAAATGGATGGCATTGGAGAAGATAATGCTAAATGAAGTTAGCCAAACCCGAAATAACAAATGCTGAATGTTTTCTCTGATATAAGGAGGCTGACTCATAGTCGGGTAGGGAGGGGGAGCATGGGAGATATAGATGAATTCTATTTAGGGCAGTGTGGTGGGAGGAATAGGGAGGGGAAAGGGATTAGCAAGGATGGTGGAATATAATAGATATCATTATCCAAAGTACACGTATAACAGACGAATTGATGTCAACCTACTTTATATACAGAGATATGAAAAATTGTGCTGTATATGTGTAATAAGAATTGTAATATATTCCACTGCCATATATTTTAATTTTTTTTAAAATTTTCAAAATGAAAAGGTGGCTCTTTAAAAAACAAATACATTTGATAAAACCGTATCCATGCTACTGTAGAGAAAAAAGAGAAATACTCCAATTACTAAAATCCATTATGAAAAAGGAAATATCACCATGAACACTAGAGAAATACAGAAGATAATTAGAAATTATTTTGAAAATTTGTACTGCAATAAAACAGAAAATATTGAAGTCATCAACAAATGTCTAGAATCATGTGACTTACCCAAACTGAGTAAGTTAAACAGATCATTTTCAAGCAATGAAATAGAAAACACCATCAAAAGCCTACCAACCAAAAAATAAATAAATAAAGCCCAGGACTCAATGAATACAAGACCTTCAAAGAAGAACTAACACCAACACTCCTCAAATTATTCCATGAAATATAAAAAGAGGGAGCACTTCCAAACTCACTTTATAAGGCCAATATCTCCTTGATTCTAAAATCAGACAAACACAGAGAATAAATTGTACTTCAGACCAATACCTCTAAAAAGCAGAAGCAAAAATTCTGAATAAAATTCTGACAAATCAAATACAAAAACATATTAAAAAGATGGTTCATCATGATGAAGTGCAGTTCATCCCAGGGATGCAAGGTTGGTTCAACAGACAGATATCAATAAATGTAATTCATCACATCAGTAGATTTAAAGATAAGAACTTTATGATTATCTCAACAAATGAAGAAAAAGCATTTGACAAAATACAGCACCCCTTCATGTTCAAAACACTAGAAAAACTAGGGATAACAGAAACTTCCTTCAACATTTTAAAGGCTCTCTATGCCAGGTCTCATGCCAAAAACATTCTAAATGGAGAAAAACTGAAGGCATTTCCTCTAAAATCTGAACAAGAGAGGGATGCCCTCTATCACACTTCTATTCAATATAGTTCTTGAAACACTAGCCAGAGCAATTAGACAGATGAAAGAAATTAAACGTACAAGTATAGGAAAAGAAGAACTTAAACTAGAACTATTTGCTGGTGATATGATTCTGTACCTAGACGACTCAAAAAACTCCACTAGAAAACTTCTAGAACTAGAATTCAGCAAAGTAGCAGGATATAAAATCAACACCTGTAAATCAAAGACATTTCTGTATATCAATGACAAATCCTCTGAGAGAGAAATGAGGAAAACTACCCCATTCACAATATCCTCAATAAAAAAAAAGATACTTGGGAATCAACAAGAGGTGAAGGATCTATACAATGAAAACTATGAAACACTAAAGAGAAATCAAAGACCTTAGAAGATGGAAAGATTTAACTTGATCTTGAATAGGCAGAATTAATATTATCAAAATGACCATACTACCAAAAGCACTATACAGATTTAATGCAATTCTGGTCAAAATCCCAATGGCATTCCTCATAGAAATAGAAAAAGCAATCATTAAATTTATCTGGAAAATAAGAGACCCAGAATAGATAAAGCAATTCTTAGCAGGAAAAGGGAGGCAGGTGGTATTGCTATACCAGACCTTAAACGATACTTCAGAGACATAGTAACAAAAACAGCATATTACTGGCATAAAAACAGGCTGGTAGACCAATAGCCCAGAATAGAGGACACAGAGACCAACCCACAAAACTACAATTATCTTATATTAGACAAAGGTGCTAAAAATATGCACTGGAGAAAAGATAGCATCTTCAACAAACGGTGATGGGAAAACTGGAAATCAATTGGCAGCAAAATAAAATTGAATCCATCCCTCTCACCATGCATAAAAGTTAACTCAAAATGGATCAAGGGTCTAGGAATTAAACCAGAGACTCTCCAAATAGAAGAAAAAGTAGGCCCTAATCTCCATCATGTGGGATTAGGCCACAACTTCCTTAATAACTCTCCTATACCACCGGAATTAAAACCATGAATCAACACATGGGATAAATTTAAACTAAAGGTTTTTATTTAAATAAAAAACAATAGAATAGAGAGCCTACTTCCTGGGAGCAAATCTTTACCCCTCACACATCAGTTATAGCACTAATCTCAGGGTATATAAAGAACTCAAACATCTTAACACCAAAAATAATAATAATAATAATAATAATCATCATCCAATCAATAAATGGGCCAAGGACCTGAACAGACACTTCTCAGAAGAGGATATACAATCAATCAACAATTATATGAAAAAATGCTCATCATCTGTAGCAATCAGAGAAATGCAAATTAAAATCACTCTAAGATACCATCTCACTCCAGTCAGAAGGGCAGCTATTATGAAGACAAAAAACAATAAGTGTTGGCGAGGATGTGGGGGAAAGGCACACTCATACATTGCTGGTGGGACTGCAAATTGGTGCAGCCAACTTGGAAATCAGTATGAATATTCCTTGGAAAATCTGGGGTTGGAACCACCATTTGACCCAGTTATTTCTCTTCTCGGACTATACCAAGAAACAAAAACAGCACACTACAGGGACACAGGCAGATCAATGTTTATAGCAGCACAATTTATAATAGCTAAACTGTGGAGTCAAACTAGATATCCTTCAGTGGATGAGTGGATAAAAATATGTGACATGTATACACAATGGAATATTACTCATCATTAAAAAAGAACAAAATCATGGCACTTGCACATAAATGGATGAAGTTGGAGAAGATAATGCTAAGTGAAGTCAGCCAATCCCCCCCCCCAAAAATGCTGAATGTTTTCTCTGATATAAGGAGGCTGACTCATAGCGGGGTAGGGAGGAGGAGCATGGGAGGAATAGATGGATTCTAGAAAGGGAAGAGGGGTGGGAGGGAAAGGGAGGGAGCAGAGGATTAGCAAGGATGGTGGAATGTAATGGTCATCATTATACAAAGTTCATGTATGAAGACTTGAATTGGGTGTCAACATTACTTACATACAAAGAGAGATGAAAAATTGTGATATATATGTGTATTAAGAGTTGTAATGCAAAAAAGTACATGTATAATGGCATAAATTGATGTGAATATACTTTATATACAGAAATATGAAAAATTGTGCTCTATGTGAAATAAGGATTATAATGCATTCCACTGTTGTTATGTATTTAAAAATAATAATGAAAAGCATAAAAATCATGATCTAAAAACCATCTAGAAAAAAAGAAAGAGAAAGAAAGAAACAAACAAACTAACTAACTAATTAACTAACTAATTAACTAACTAACTGAGATAGGATGCATTTGTTGCTACATACCTGATATATCCAGTGGGCTGGAGGCTGAGGCAGGGGGATCACAATTGTGAAGCTTACCCTAGCAACTGAGTGAAACCCTGTCTAAATTTAAAAATAACTAGGAAGTAGTAACTTTAAAAAATTAAGAAAAAATTAAAATTTTTAAATAAAAATTTTCAAAGGACTGAGGATATTGTTCAGTAATAGGACATCCTAGTTCCAATCCCCAATTTCACAAAAGGAAAAAAAGAATGAAAAAAGTCCTCTTCAAAGTTACAGAAAAAATATTTTTAAATTTATAAATTGTATATATGGAAAACAAAAATTCTATTCCTCAAATGACTCCATTAAAGAGAACAAGGAGAAGTGACAGATGAAAGAAACCAATTGCCTCACCTTTAACCAAACTCTTCTAAGAAAGGAGAACAGAGACTACAAGAGAAATGCAGGCAAGAGCCGTGAACAACCCCTTCAAATAGCAGGTATCTAAATGTCCCTTCATCAGAAAGCAATCAACGTCTTTAGAAAGGAGGGACTGTACCATAAAGTCACATTGAACATAAATTGAGACAGTGTTGAAGAACATGTGGGGTTATCATGAAGGTCCACAGAAACAGATGTGGACACTACAGCACCTGTTCATATGGGGACACAGCACGATCCTCCAGAGCCTGGTGACAAAGGATGTCCATTTGGTAATAGATAAATAATAAACTATGAAAAATAACCATTTCTGGCAGTCAGCCACATTTTGTTTGCCATATTGCATACAGTTTGACAAATACAATGAAACACCATGTCAGTTTTATATAGCTGTCACATAAATGTCACATTTCACATATAACCATATTTAAATAGTACAACTGCAGAATTTGAAAAAATACAAATGCAGATGAGCACATAACAGACTGAATTACACATCCTGGGTACAGATGATAGGACTCCTCATGATAAAGAGGACAGCTTCCCTTAGGTTCATCTATGACAACACCCCATCAAAATTTCACCATGATTTCCTTTTCACTGAAAAGGGACCAAAGCAAACAATTTGAAAATTCTCCTGGAAGGTTGAATTGATATGAAATTAGCCAGGAATTCTGAACTCTAAGAGTAAAAGCTGGAGCAATCATTACCAGGCAATAATGCATATTATAAAATTATCATATTGCAGAAATTTGAGAACCAAAATTTTGCACAATGCAGAAATTTCATTGATGACTCTGCATGTATGTAAATGTCATTATTATTATTAAGTGCACTCAAAAGGCCTAGATAAATGCAACCATCTCCAGCAGAGGATTTGATGTGAATGAACAAGACAACCCAACATGAAGGGAGGTGTGGGAACTGGAGGCGCAGAGCACAGGTAGGGCTTGGGGGAAGGACGTGCGTGGTACTGGATTACACTCCAGCACCCCAAAAAAGCACACATTGAGGAGGAGGATGTTTCAAAATTATATCAGAATCGGAGGCTCCTGGATTCTCTCCACACATGGATACACCAGATAAATACCTACTTCTGTTTTGAGTCCCTCTTAACTAAAGTTATACCTGGATTGAGAGACCTATGCATTGGACCGCTGAGAAAATATCTACTATCCGAAGGGCAGGAAAAGTTGGGGGACACTTGGGCATTAGTCCTGCCTTGAGTGATTGCTATATAATTGGGACAGAATACCCCCATCCAGTGTCACCCAGGGTAGAGGAAGACAGATTGGGGTCACAAATGGAGCACATTGGACACTAAATGACTTGTAGCTGGAAACACAATTTGTCTGGTGCTCATAGAAGAACGAACTGTATATACACAAGTATCAGGAGTGGAGAAAAGGGGTGGTTTTTTATGGCTGTTGAGGGTCATGAGCTTTATCCATTGGACCAGGGCAGAAGGGGAGTAGGATCAAGGGTCCCAGTTTATCCCTAGAAGGGATTTGCCAGCATGATCTGCAAACTGTGGTTGCTAACAGTTGAGCTCCTCCCTAGCCAGTCCCTAAGGGTAGACAGGACAAATGCAGTCCACCCTGAAGCCTTGCCTAAGCCCTCTCCCCCCTATCTCAGTAATAAATCCAGTCCTGACCATTTATTGCTGTAAGGAGTATGTCCAGACACTCAGGGTCCCAACATTTTTTTTTCCATTCCAGGGACTCACATTGATGTGCAAAAACTTCCAGGGACTACTATCACCCCCCAACCCTGGAGTGAAGGAAAAGGATGAAAACCACAGCTCCCTGTTTCTTTCTAGAATAGGCTCACACCACCTTCTTGCAGTGAGCACAAACAGCCTGGAATTCACCAACTGCATCAGGAATTCAGTCCCCATCCAAGAAGGAGAGTTTCTGCAGCCTGAGCCCAGCTGTGGGAAAGGCTCCTATCAAACATGAGAAGGAACTAGTCCTCCAAGGACATTGATACGGAGAAAGAGACCTGCTCACATGGGGCTAGAATATCAGCTCAGTGCAGCCATTTGTAAAAATAGCATGGAGTTCTTTAAAAGCCAACAGAGTAACAACCACTTTGAACACGTTTCCAAAGGAACTTGAACCAGTGTGTTAATAAATGGCTGCATGCCCATCGCTGTTCCAGTATCCACAGGAGCCAGGACGAGGGGACATCTGAAGTGGCTTCAGGATATGGAGACTCCTCCCAGTCACAGGGACATCACCTACTCCCCTGAGAAACTACTTCCCCTAATGCACCTGCTCATAGGTCCACAGGTGGCTGAGATTTCCCAGACGCCCAGGAGACCTCAGATGTGCCAGGTGTGGGATCCTAAAGTCAGTCAGAGACAAAATAGGATCAGGGAAATCTCAGAGAGGGCTTGAGACCCCTAGGACATGCAGTCCACAGGGGGGACCCTCAGCCCAAAGATATTCTGACAAGGTGTCTGGCCTGGGAGAGGAAGGGAAAATACACATACATTTTTACAAATGTCAAGTGGTTTTTAGTGTACTTTTTTCTCATGTGAAATGCTCAAACAGAAAACAAAACTTTTGCTTCTTATTTTAATACACTGGGGATGAAAATTGTCAATGGAAATGGAGACAGGGGACTTGAATTTTAGGAATTCATTCATACACGTGTAAAGGTTTCATCTGGGAGACGGGGTTCTGGATCTGACATTTTGTTTCCCTTACATTTAGAACATTCAGGGGGACCCAGGCAGGAGGCCCACACCTGTAATCCCAGCCACTCGGAAAGCTGAGGCACAAGTTCAAGGCCAGACTCAGCATCTGTCTTGAGATAAATGATAAAAAGTGTGAGGAATGTAGCTCCCTGGTAAAGGAGCTCTGCATTCAATCCACTATGCCCCCCTCACCCGCCTCCCAAAAAAGAAAGAAAAGCTCAGGAGAAAAAAAATCCTGAGACCCCTGCAGATCCCAGCCCCCTTGGTAGGAAAAGGGCCACGGTCCCCACACTCCGAAATCCACCACAGAAGAAATTCAGGGAGGAGACTTGAGTTGCCAATTTCTACAGGAGATACAAATGTGTTCAATAATAAGAATAAAAAGAATCCAACATCTTTAGAAATCCGAGAAATGTAAACTAAAACCCTATCGGAGAGAAAATTAAATAGTATCAATGAAGATAGGAAACAAAAGAATTCTAACAAACTCAAGGAGTTTAACTGCTTCTTAACTATTTGTGGAAACTGTTTTGCTGTTAAAGACACATGATAGTCCCCCGCCGCAGGGACTTGCTGCAATCAGTTCATAGGACCAGGATAATACATTAATAGTCATGGGATATTCAGCTTAAAAATAGTATAAAATACCATGGGTAAGTTTTACACGGGTGCCATATGCAGGTGGTATTATGTGTAACTATGATGCACTAATAAACAATCCAGCATGCTTTACTCTTAATGGAAGCATCCAGTCCTAAAATTCATCCACAAAGTTAAATATAAGTAAACTTAACCAAGAAACTTTTGAATTTTAAGAGCAAAAAATAGGAGGAAAAAAAAAGGATTTATTACCCAACATGTGCATTGTGAAGCTGCACTATTACAATTGTCACCAAGGAATCATGATGTCAACAAAGTCCACCCAGGAACCCACGAGGATGTAAAAATCATACACTTAATTGCAATGCAAAAGTCATTATCAATCAAACCCTAACCAGGCCAACATCAGCAACTTAGCTAGACCCTGGGTCAGAATAAAAACTAAAAACTTCCAGACTCATTGCTGAGTGGTAAAGCACCCTTCTGTTAACTACCAAAACAAACAAACAAAAAACAACTAAGGTCCACAGGAATAAATGAGGTCCCTGTAAACCTCAGCTACCCTCCTGTAGGAAAACCATGTTTGGAGGTTTGATTATTCTTATTTATTGATTAATTGATTGATTGATTGATTGATATTTAATGCAGAGGCTCTCGACCACGGAGCTCCATCCCCAGCCCTATATTGCATTTTATTTAGAAGCAGGGTCTCCCTGTGTCTATAAGTGCCTCGCCAACTTGCCCAGGCTGGCCTTGACCTCGCAATCCTCCTGCATCAGGTCCCTGGCCCCAGCCACTGGGATGACAGGTGTGCGCCATCGTCTGGCTTACAGATTGGATTTCTAGTGGTCCCACCTGTCAATAACCACAGCCCATGAAGACGCTGGGTAGTGGCGCTCACCTGCCAGACAGGACTCCCCTGCAGGGGCTGAGGCTGCCCCAGGGGATGGGGAGGCTGCGACGGGTCTCCGCCACTGTCACGCTCCCCACCAGGCTGGCCAGGGGGACTGAGGGGCGCTCTCCCCAAGGGGCTAAGGCCTGTGGACAAGAGAGCGCTCGGAGTTGGGGTTGGAGTTGGCCAGCTCGGGTTCCCCCCACAGCCAATCCCTCCAGAAGGCCTCCCTGCCCGGCCTCCCTCTCAAGCCTCCCTGTCCAGGCACTAGGTGTCATTACACACTCACCATATCCTGGTGCCCAGCAGCCAAGCCTGCCCTGAAGAGCTTCGGCCCCTGCATGACAGGGCCACCCAGGATCCTGGGCATGGAGCGAAGTCTGGAGTCCAACTGCAGGAATCAGGAAACCGTGAACCCAGCAGAAATAAATACCATCTCAAGCGCAGTAGCCCGCCCCCTGCTCACTGCCTGCACTCAGGATTGGACAACACTCAACACAGGAGCTTCTGATTGGACAGGGCATCAGTCAGTCTCCACTCTTCCCAGCCTGAGCCCTGGGAGCCTTCTTTTTGAGTGACAGGGGGGGTGATATCAGCTCCAGGCAAGGAGAAAACCAGAATGGCAGGGTTTTTTTTTTCTTTTCCTTTTGAGGTCTGGGCATTGGGTCAGGGATAGGGTGACCAGAATTCTAAGTTCTGTTGGGTTTTGATGTTAGGAAATTGAAGTCAATTTTTGAAAGTTTCATCACCTGGGCCTCCTCCTACAATAAGACCTCCCAGAGCATCTTCAGGATGCTGACTTGTCCTCTGTTCATCTGTGCAAAATTCTCCAAGCAGAACTGGCCTTTCTTCCTGGTTCTTGCCAGGCCCCTGGATCCCAGGCAATGGGATCCTGCCTCCTCCAAAAACCAGAGACGTCCTGCCCAGATGTGCATTCTTAGTATCAGCTGAATACTCTGCACTTGACAAGAAAAAAAGAAAAAAAACAGACCCTACCTGCTTGTCTTGATGCAAACAAAGACGATGTGTTTCCAAAGAGAGCTCCACATCTTGTCCCCCCAATTCAGTGGGGCAAAAAGTCACATAATACAGAGAAGACTTCTCCTTAAGAGGGGCTCAAGGGTCTCTCTCTTTAAGGAAAAACAATTTGCCTTTGATTGGGAGTCCAAGAAAGCCAATTCCAGGTTTCCCTAATTTTGTAAATAACTAGATAGACTCAAATGCACCCTGCTCTTCTCTGCCTTACTTAACAGTGGAGGTCTCGAGATTACCTGCCCCTGGGTCCTGTGCACCTGCAGATGAATGGGAGGAGAGTTCTTTCTACTCATGCAGTGCCCTGTACCTCCAAGTTCCCACAGGCTCCAACACCTTTGGCAGCATCCAATGGGAGAGCCGTTTAAAAAATTCTGGAATGTACCTAAAGACATTTCCTCATCTGGCTATGATGCTATAAATTTGGTCCCATTGTCCTTTTCAGTACTTTTTTATCTTTTTCTGTTTTATTGGTTCTTCTTAGATATACATGACCGTAAAATCCATTGTGGTAAACTTATCCAAACATAAAATATACCTTATTCTCCTTAGGACCCCATTCTTTTGAGTGGGCATGATGGGTGGATTCACTTAGGTATTTTCATATAATTAAATAGAAACATTATGGGCACTTCATGCTACTGTCTTTTCTGTTCTTATCTCCCCTCCCTTCCTGTTGCTCCCCTTTGTCTCATCTACAGAACTTCTCTTCTTGCCCCCCACCTTCCTTGTGATATATATATATATATCCCATGTCATGGAAAACATGTGACCTTTGGTTTTGGGGAATTTCCTTATTTTACTTTAGCATGATAATCTCTAAATCCATTCACTTACTGGCCAATGTTATGAAGTCACCCTTTTTAAAAACTGAGTAATATTCCACCATGTATATATACCACAATTTCTTTATCTATTCATCTGTTGATGGGCATTTAGGCTGGCTCTCAGCTTAGCTATTGTGAACTGTGCTATCATAAATATTGATATGGATGTGTCCCTGTAGTATGCTGATTTTATCCTCTGAATTTATGCTGAGGAGTGGGATAAATCAGTCAGATGGTGTTTCCAGTCCTAATTTCTTGAAGAATCTCCATCCTGCTTTTCAGAGAGTTTGCACCAATGTACAGTTTCTCCAACTAGGTGTGGGCATTCCCTGTCCCCCACATCCTCACCAATTTATTGTTACCGTATTCTTGATAATTGCCATTCTGACTTGAGTGAAAGAGAATCTCAGTTTAGTTTTAATTTGCATTACCCTAATTTCTAGAATACTTTGCCTTTTCAGTATTTTTTAAAAATATTTTCTCTAGTTGGAGTTGGACCCAATACCTTTATTCTATCCATTTATTTTTCTGTGGTGCTGAGGATGGAACCCAGTGCCTCGCACATGCTAGGGAAGCATTCTATGGCTGAGCCCCAGCCCCAGCGCCCATGTTCAGTATTTTTTACTTTTGCTTCCAGTAATAGCAGCCCAGTTATTTGGGGGACCAGTTTTGCTGCATTTGTGAAATGGGAACATTTCTCTTGATGGAAGACGGAGAAGATGAAGGCACATGCCCAGGATTCCAGGGATGAGCAGTACATGGTTGTCTTGCCCAAGATGAGGAGAAGATTATATGGCTAAGAAGAGGGAAAGAGCCAGGGACACTCTGAGGCCAGAACCCCCCTTCCCCCAAAAGGGAAATGATTAATTATTCTTGCTGTTAGTTTTCTTAACCAAAATGAGAAATTTTCCTAAGCTAACAATGCTACTAGATATAGGTCCCTGGATGGAGCTCAGATTTGTCTTGAGAGGCAAGGAAAAGTGAATAACCAACCCAGTGGTCCAATAACCAACAAGCTAGACCTGGGCTCCTTGGGGGCAAAACACTGGGTTTACCCAATAATTAACAATCCAACAGCACCTGACACCCAATTAATGGGGGATGGAGATTTGGATCAGTGGGTGTAAGATTCTGTGGGTGGCCAGCTGCAGGAGCTTGCCTCTGGGGTGCATTATTTGCATCCCAGAGGTTTTTCAGCAACAATGAGATAAGCAGAGTGACAAGAAAACTGACAAAAACCCTCTGCAATATTCTAGCCAGGAAAATTTATGAGCACTTTAAAAGAATCTTAATATTTACCCTTGGTAACATGTGCCTCAATCAGAATGCAACTATTTAAAAATACCTGTCAATATGAAAAGTTTCTGAAATCTGCTGATTTGTGGACCACGTTTGTGGATCACTGCAAAAACCATAAGAGTCCATGGCTAAATACGTCAGTAAAAATATAAATCTAATAATGAGCATCCTCTTATGACTTCCATCCTGAAAACACTGCCCTATTTGCTTTGATAACTGAATAATCATTTAATTGTTCCTCTAGCAACACTTGAGGTCCATAAGAACTGTGAAACATGTCTGGTTGGGACAGAAATGCTGGGATGTCAAGAAGAAAGTTAAAATGAACCTCAAAGGAGAAGGTTCATAAATCACCAGAATGCAGGAATGCCCACAAAAATTTGAAATTATAAATAAGGGACTGGGGCTGTGGCTCAGTGACAGAGCACCTGCCTAGCATCTGTGAGGCACTGGATTCGATCCTCAGCACCACATTGCAAAGAAATATATAAAATAATGTTATCCTGTCCAACTAAAAATTATTTTTAAAAATAAAAATAAAAAAGCAAGAGAGGATTTTTGATAATACATAAAATATAGTCAAAGTAGAGGAAATTTTATAGGCCCAGAAATCACTATCAAAAGAAAGGGAGGAAACAGTGAGGCTTCTCTGACATCTCTAGGCCTCAACTTTATGGGAGATGCTGTGTGTGATTCCAGAGGCCTGCCCAAGGACCAATTCCTAGCTGGCAGTAGGATTACATTGTATTTGTAGGTTCCTACTCCACATGGTCTTGTCCAGAGACACCAAAGCTAAATCTAAGTGTGTGTGTGTGTGTGTGTGTGTGTGTGTGTGTGTGTGTGTGTGTGAATTTACTGGTTTATAACTTTATTATGGTAGCCATTATGAAGGCAAATGACAATAAGTGTTGGTGAGGACATGGGGAAAATATACACTCATACATTGCTTGTGCTACTGGAAATTGGTGCAGCTAATATGGAAAGCAGTATGGAGATTCCTTGGAAATCTGGGAATGGAACCACGATTTGACCCAGCTATCCCTCTCCTCAGTTGATAGAGTGCTTGCCTGCATGCCCAAGGCCCTGGGTTCAGTCCCCAGCACCACAAGGAAAAAAATACATGAGGTATCATCACATTCCAGTAAGAATGGATAAATTAGAAAAGTGACAAACACGATGTGGATGTGGAAAAAAATCAACACTTATGCATGGGTGTGTGGAAGTTATTGTGTAGCTAATATGAAAAACTGTGCATATTACTCAAAAAACTAACAATAGCTGGGATCATGGTACACGACTAAACCCATATATTTAAGAAGCTAAAGGAGGAGGATTACAATTTTAAGGCCAGCTTGTGCAAGTTCAAGGTCAAACAGTGCAAAACCCTGTCTCCAATAAAAAAGAAATATGCTGGAGGCCAGGAATGGTGATAAATGCCTGTAAAGTAAGCAACTTGGGAGACCACAGGAGGAGGATCCTGAATTTGCTGTGAGGATAAGAAACTTAATGTAATGCTCTCTCAAAATAAATAAATTAATAATAATAATAATAAATAAGGCACTGTGATGTAGTCTAATGGTCAGATGTTTGCCAAGCACATGAGGCTTTGGTTAAGTCTTCAGTATCTCAACTAAATAATACTAAAATAGAATTACCTTGTGATTCAGGTATCCCACTTGGGAGTATGTAATGAACAAGTATGAAGCTTCACTGATACCTGGATGCCCATGTTTATTGGGGCACTTCCCAATTGAAATGATATAAAATCACCTAGGAATTCTGGGACAGATGGATAAAGAAAATATGGCATATATGTATGCATACATCATAAAAATCAAACCCTGCCACCTGCAACCAATTGGATGAAATTGGAGGGTAGAGTTGTAAAATGAAATAAAACCAGACACAGAAATACAAACACTACATGCTGTTCCTCATGTGGGGGAGGCTAAACCTGAACTTAGGTTGTTGATTTTTAAAGGTTAAAGAGTGGAAGTGGGAAATGAGAAAGGGATTTCATCAGTGGATGTGGCATATGTGTTAAAAATAGCAAGCAGAGACCCTTTATTATGTATATGTAGTACATCTTCATAAAGCTATTTTTAAAATGTTACTGTAATCAGTGCTGAGTCACACTTACAAAATGATTAATTGGAATAATATTGCCAGGCATGGTTGTGGATGCCTATAGTACCAGCCACTCAGGGGACTGAGGAAGAAGAATTGACAATTTGAGATCACCCTTGGGAACATAGCAAGATCTTGTCTCAAAACCAAAAAAAAAAAAAAAAAAAAAAAAAAGAACTGGGGATAAATCACAGTGGTAGAATGTTCCTAGATTCAAATTCATTACTGCAAAAAAGAAATAAGTAAGTGGAATAGAATTTAGAAATAGATCCTTATATTTATGTTCAATTATTTTTCAAGGAGAATGCCAAGACAATATAGGAAAAATGTTTTCAAATCATCTGGAACAACTATCCATATAAAACTTGGAAAACAATCTCAAACACTATCTCACACTTTACACCATTAATTTTAAATGGAAGAAAAGTGTAAATATGAGAATTGGGATTAAAGATTCTTGGCAGAAAACATGTAAAAATCTCATAACCCTGCATTAAACAATAGATTCTTAGAAAAGACAAATTTTCTTTGTTTCTTTTTGGTACCAGGGATTGAACACAGGGGAGCTTAACTACTGAGAAACATTCCCAGCCCTTTTTAAAATTTTACTTAGAGACCAATTGCTAAGTCTGGCTTTGAACATGTGATCCTCCTGCCTCAAACTCCCACACTGCTAGGATTATAGGCATGTGCCAAAAGATACTGCTTATAATGCCACATATTTAGAAACTATCTACAGGATTTTAGATATGAGGTTTATGATGTGGCATAATAAATTTTGTGAAGGGTAAAGAAAAATATATTTATAATTTAGCCAATATGTTTTTTTAAACTATAGACTTCATCTAGGCTTCCGTATATACTATTTGAAATTTCACTGTCCCCAATGGGGACTTCTATCTGAAAAACTCCAACCACATTTACCTTTTATAAGTCAAACCCAGACATCCATTTTTCTTAATCTATAGACTTAAATAAAATTGAAATTTCTCAAGAGTAAAGATTATTCCTCTGGAGCCAAATGATCCATAGCATTGTGTGGAATCATACTAGCTGAAGGGCTGTAAAAGAAATAATATTAACTAATTAACTTCTGACCCCACATAACATCTGTATACTTGTCGCTTCTTCATGTACTCATGAATGTATAGTTGAGTCAAAAAAAAGAGAAATTTATAATTTTGTGGGCACATGTTTTAACAAATTATTAATTATCATGAAAATGGTTCTCATTTTCATGGAACTCACAGAAGTGTCAACAGAGTCAAGATTAAGCCTATAACATTGAGAAATGTCTTTTTTCCTTTAATAATTATTTGTTGGTACTGAAAATTGAACTCAGGGGTGCTTTACCCCTGAGCTACATCTCCAGTGCCTTTCTTCATTTTTAAATTTTATTTTTATTTTTGAATTTCAGTTACACGTAACATTAAGGTTTATTTTGACATGAAATCATACCACTTTTAAATGGGGATCATTCTATCTGAGTGGCATGATTAAAATAAATACAAATATTATATACCCATAACCACATCCAAGGTAATGAAAATTTCCTCAACTGTTTTTAATGACTTTTATACTTCTAGCTATTACACAAAGGACTTGGATCCTTTTTTTAATTTTATTTTTGTATATGATGTGAGGTACGTATTCAAATACATTTTTTCTTCTTGTGGATATCTAGTCATCTCAGGGGCATTTTTGCTTTAGCTTTTACTCTTGAAAAATATAAGCGGTGTGTGTGTGTGTGTGTGTGTGTGTGTGTGTGTGTGTGTGTGTGTAATCCCTCTGAACACCAGTTACAAATTTCTGCCCACACAGGTCAGGCAAATTGCCACCCCCCGACCTGCACAGTCAGCTGAACTTAAGGTGACTCATGTGAAATTCCAGGGACACCAAATAAAACACTGTAACACTTTACCTTTACACAAGCTTCAGGACTGTTTCTCCACTATTGACCTCAGGCTCCCCAAAAGGGAGGGCAAGAGAAAGTCACGAGAGGCTGGTGAGAATGTGACCACATTCAGAAGAGAACTTTTATTGGGGGACTCTTGTTCTTAGAAAGTTTTATTCAAAAAAGGCCAGAGGGGGCAGGGTTACAAGGGACACATGAGGGTAAGTCAACCCTCATGGGTAATGCCTACATCTGAAGACTCACCTCTCTATCTGAGCTGGGACAACGCCCAAGTGACCACAAATGCAGTGACTGGTCAGAGCCTCCTGCTTCAGGACTGGAAGGCATGGGTCATTCAGAGGGGCTTCCCACATATCCGTCATCTTTCTTTGAAAAAGCAGGTGATGGGTCATTATAGGAGTCCCTGAATCCTTCTTCTGGGGGCACAGCATTCTACAAATACAACACAAGAGAGAATTAGTAGCAAGGAGAACAATACAAGGATATACCATGCAGAGTGTTTAAGAATGTTTCCAGGGTTAAAGCTGTTTAATTCTTTAAGTATTTGATCAGCTAAAGAAGTAGGATCTGAAAAATGAATCTTACATTTTTGTATCTTGAATCTGATGATGCAGCTCCAAAAGATCCAAGAATTATTCTGCCAAATATCCAACAAATGGTTTTGAAGCTTCTTCCAATACCACTAAGAAGCATTGCATTTGGCAGCAGTAACACACACATACTTATAGCTAGCATGACATTTAGGTCTTTCCTTGAATTTCAAAGTGGAAAGCTCATTATCTATATTCATGACAGCAGCCTCTAAGGCATTTAGCGTGGTCTCATTCCTTTCATCAACATTTATTTGATTGTGAAGAGCCTTGGAGGTATGCTGAGCCAAATAATTAAGAAAATTTGCATGTTGAATATTTGAGATATGGCCAACAAAGCTGTCACCATGGAAGCAACTAAAGAAACCAAGGGAACAACTCTTATTATGAGTCCAAGAGCACACTTAGGTCTCGCTAGTTGGGCGTGTATTTGTTGTAAGACTTGAAAAGCAGCATCAGGTTACCATGGCTCTGAAATATTTCCTGGTAATAAGACAAAGGAGGGCTGATGGAGCATCATCGTTCCTTTTTCTCTATTATTTCTGGTGATACAATTAGTTAAATTACATTTACTACATGTTACAAGATATCTATCATCTTCCCTTTTAAATTTAACATTTCCTGTAATTAAAACATAAGGAGATTGAACACAGGCCCATAAGCCATAGCAAGAACCTTCCTGTTACAGTTCTTGCCTACAAAGTCTGGTAAAGCTTTGTCAATAAAATGTAAGAATTCTGAGGCATCAATTAAGTGCCAAACATCTTTCTGAATGCCACCTTCCCTGAAGGTAAGGATGCTACTAACAAATCCTCCAGGATTCATGGCATTACCCTTGCATAACTGCCTTTTGTCAATTTTAGGAGACCAGTCCAAAATATACCCACCATTTCTACACACCTTATGCTGTACTAGACAAGTACAAATAAAATTTAAACTTTCTAGTATTAACGATAAAAATGAAGAAGAGATAAAGGGTGCCAGATCTCTAGACTCTGGAGTATAAGCAATTAAAAACAGACTTATTTGCAATTTTGCCTTGAACATAGTGGTAGGATTATGATTTCTACCCCCCCATTGGTAGGGGGTACTATGAGAATACAAGCACAAATCACAGATTTTATATATATTTCAATACAGCCCATCAACAAAGTCAACATTAAATTTAAAAGAAAAAAATTAAATCTCTATTACTGGGGTTAAGTCCTAGCTACCAGAGATCCAGGGATCCTGAAGGATGAGTGGCTTAGGTGGAAGAAGAGGAGACAGGACTATAGTTGCAAGTTATGAGCAGCCTTCAGAAGTACCTGCTGCCCCTAGAGGGGCCTTTATTTTTACAACTGTTTTTCATGTAGTTAATAGATAGCTTCAAAGCTCAAAATTTCTTTGATTTACATAATTTTTAAGAGTTACAATATTTTCAGGCATATATTAATTACCTAAGATATTGAGTATATTCTTTAAAATATTTTCTTGTAACCTTTGCCAATCACGATTATGCTTTCACATTTTCACCTCAATCGATAAGTGCTAGACTACACAACTCAACTACATGTATCTTGACCTATTATTAACTTTTAACTTTAAAGCATACGTAAAATTATATCATAAACTTTTAACTTTAAAGCATGCCTATGATTATTGGTAAGCTTTCTTACTTCTAAAGTCCCAATAAAACACTTAAAGTAGTTATAGCCTATTACTTAAAAGCACTTTTCTGAAGTGCTTCTAACATGTATGTATATTAATTTTATATTATTCTATTTTTAATTTCAAAGGTAATTTTCTTTTTCATATGACCTATTTCACTGCTTTCTTTAAGAGTGTCTTTGATACTTTTTCAAAATACAACTATTCTTATGTCTTTGTAATCTTTAACAAAAGAGCAGGCTCTTCAACACAACCCATTTACCATTAATATTAACAATGTGTTTCCCATTTTTATCATGAATTCCTGTGTAAGGCAAAGGAGGGCCTGTTAGTGGGGGGAAATGTATGTTGCACAGGTTGTAGATTTAGAATGTGGACTTAGTGCAAATTGTTAAGTTTTTCTCAAGAACCTTGAGATTCGTAAGATTTTCTTCATAAATTTTCGAGGAATAACACTATTGTTTGTATCCTGAGAGATATTAAAACACATCTCCAGGCATGTCTTGATTGCATCTTTAGTCTCATTTTGGGAATTTTCCTGCCATTTCCGTCAACATGTACTTTTATTATTGATTGATGTATACCCTATTTTCCATATCATGAGTATCATAACAAAACACTTACCCTTCACCATGGTTGCAGTTTCCAGATGGTGTAGCCCTGCCACAGCATCCCCCATGCTGTGACCCTGTCAGACAGAGGATGCAAGAACAACTTAACCACATTATCTATAAGACACCATATGACTTCTGTGGAACTTGTGATTGAATCTTGAGTTCCTGCCTATAGTGGGTCAATTAATTGTCACTGGATAACAAGTCATTCTAGAACTTATTGGCTCACTCGACCCCTGAGCCAAATCCCCAGCAGTATTTTGTATTTTATTTAAAGAAAGAGGTTTCACTGATTTGCTTAGCACTTCTCCCTTGCTGAAGCTGGCATTGAACTCATGATCCTTCTACTTCAGCCTTCCAGGACCCTGGGATTACAGGAGTGTACCACTGCACTCAGCTCTGTTCACAATTTTAATGCCAGCATTCCCTCTTTGCCTTCTCAACTATTTTTATGTTATATTTCAAATGTATGTAGTATTTCTAAATTTTCCTCCAAGAACTGGATGACAATTTATAGATTTTGCCTTCTCTTTGTGAGCATTCCACATGAGAAAAAAGCAGACACAATGAGTTTATTAGAAGTGATGTGAAGGAAGAAAAAGTTGACACTTGAAAGAGAGAGAATGTGTCCTCTCTGTAAAGAGAAGAGCATGGCTCTCTTTCTCTCCAATTTTATTAGAGATCTAAAAAAGATTCTAAAGAATCCTGCCCAGGTACACTTCTTGACTTTGGACTGACAGCAGGATAATGTCAAACTCTCAAGTATCCAGTGCCATGAAAACTTTAGGTTAATTAGCCTCATGTTCATGATTTATAATTGAATTCTTAATCATAAACTCTTTCAGAGTTTATGGTTAGTAGAAATTATCTTTATTTTCCTGAGTTCCAGAATCCGGTATTTAACAAGATCACAAAACTCTCCCCTTTAGTGTAACTTGTGTTCCTCTTACAAACATTATTTTGAAACTGCATTTCTCCTGCAGGTAATAGTTTGTTAAAGAATGTAACACATCCTGTCCAGTTAATCCAGAAAGGGTGCAAGTAAATTGCTTCTTGGAAGATAAAGCATAGGGTCAATGTGTTGAGCCTATATATTTATTTATTATTCTGTGTGTTGAAATCAGAGCTAGTCAACCACTGAGTTACATCCCCAGCTCCTTTTTTATATTTTATTTACAGACAAGATCTCATTGATTTGCTTAGTGCCTGGCTGATACGTTGCTGAGACTGGCTCTAAATTCATGATTCTCCTGTTTCACCCTCCCAAGCTTCTGGGAATACAGGTATGTGGCACAATGCCCAACCTACCATTTACCTTTAAAGTACTTCAGTTCTTTTACCAGGTTCTGTGAAAATTACCACAATGTTTCACCAGTTCTGCTGCTTTAAAGGATGCTTTAAAGTAACTTTAAAGGATGGACTTTCTAGAGAGCTGCACAGTGCTATAACATTGCACATTCCAACGATAGAATGTAATGGAGGAAATAGCTGCATACTGTTCCTAACTGTGTAACTTTCATAAATACAAAGAATAATGCTTGCATAGTCCTTAATATGGTCAATGAAAGATATACAATAAAGATTGCTGGGGTAATTCTTTTTTTCTTTTCTTTTAGAGAGAGAGATAATTTTTAACATTTGTCCATTTATATTTTTAGTTTTTGGTGAACACAACATCTTGTATTTTATTTATATGTGGTGCTGAGGATCAAACCTAGGACTCCATGCATGCCAGGTGAGCATGCTACCACTTGAGCCACATCACCAGCCCCCCTGGCATAATTCTTTAGACCTGCTGCTCCATCATAGAGCAGTGCTCCACCCGATCCCAGATGTTGTATCTTCTACCTGTGTGACACTTTATTTCTTCCAATGTCCCATCAAACCTTGCCAGAACCTCCTAGTTTGGCCACACTTGTCGCAGCAATCCCCAGTAGCAAAAATAAATAAATAAATAAACACCACCAATCTCTAATTAAATCACTTCATATGTTTTTTGATATGTTAAAACAAGGCATATGGAAAATAAAAATTCCTATAAAATCTGATGTGCTCCTCAGAATATTTAATAGTCTAACATTTTCTAATTCATTAAATATGGAAAAATCAGAGTTCTAACTAGGCATCCTGAAATGTTTAAACACAGCCACTGATAATCACAGAGGAAAACATAAAATACCAACTACAGAAACACAGATATTCTCTATCTCAGCATTTGCCTTGGGTAGATTACTGCTACTTTGATGATCTGGTCCCATCTGTAAGTATCTATACTCAATACCAAATATAATGAAAATTACGAATCCTATCTGATCAACAACTGGTACATATTTTGGCCTCAGAATTGGCTAATATTTTCTGTTTTCTCTATTTCAATAGCATTCTAATGCAAATTGTCCTTATTACTAACAGGACCAAAAAAATTTTCAGACTACTCATCAGCTTTTCACAAATGACCTGAGCAGAGAATCACAGCATCAGGTTTTTGCAGGAGCACATCGTAAATTGCTGACATCCTCCTCCAAGGTTGCTTGACACACTCCTTGAAGACAAGAAAATCTGACACCTTTTAGGCTGCCCTGGACCATGTGGCAATGTGTTCTTCACTTATCAGTTTCACTTGAGCTCCACCATGACATCATCTATAAATCAGAGACCTCCATATGGAATTCCTCCACCAAAAGTCTCTGAAAAGACAGGCACGTTTAGCGCCTTCAGAGACTCCTGCAAAATAGAAGCTTTAACAAACTCTTTATGATAAGAACATTATGGCCACTTGTGATGACTACCAATTACTGAGGTTCCCAGAGCAGAAAGCTGCTTCTCATAGACATTGATATATTCTTATTTTTAAAAACCATACACTTGATTTTTATTGAATTGGTGAATTTTACAGAGTTCCTGAATTAACAAACCATTCTGAGAATCCAAAGAAGAAAACAATATAATGGACAAGCCCATCCACCCATCATATGGTTTATTAAAACTTGGTTTCTAATGCATTTTTCTTGGGGGTACTGGGAATTGAACTCAGTGGCACTCAACCACTAAGCAACCTCCCAGCCTTCTTTTTTATTTATTATTTGAGTTACTTTTTAGAGACGGTCTCACTGAGTTCTTTACTCCTTGTTATCCAGGGAGGCCACCTTACAAATCACAACCCTTGAGCTAGGGTTGTGTATCAGTGGTTGACAATGTGCCTAGCATGTGGGAGGCACTGGGTTTGATTCTTAGGAAAAAAAATTATATATATATATATATATATATATATATATATAGAAAAAATCAGCTGGGGATGTGGCTCAAATGGTAGTGTGCTCACCTGGCATGCGTGGAGTGCTGGGTTCAATCCTCAGCACCACATTAAAAATAAAATAAAGATGTTGTGTCCACTGAAAACTAAAAAATAAATATGAAATATTATTTCTCTCTTTAAAAAAAGTGGAAAAAAATCACAATCCTCCTGCCTCAGAATCTTGAGCCACTGGTATTTCAGGTGTATGCCACAGCACCTGGGGATTCTCAAGAATTTTGAGAATTTCAGAGTCTTTCATAAAATTTTAACAATAGTGGAATCTAAGCCTGCTGCAAGTCTTTAAAACTTCTAGTACACTGTACCATTAAATAAACCACTCCATGTTTATCTTAGTTTGTTCCACATAAGCATCACACTACAAAAGTTTGTGAGAAAATGCATACATGAAGAAAAATATGTGCTTCAAGGTCCAAGAGGTTACTTGTTATGATGTTTGGCCCCCAAATTATGTCTTTGGTATGACAAAGAATATTTTAATTCTCATTTAATCATTGTACATTCTCACTATTTGCTCAGCTATAAACCCAAATCCATCAGAAGGTAGCCATGCACCTGCCAGCTCACATGACAACACTACTGTCCAAAATGGACAGGCAGGTCCTGTCAGGAGATTCTGTAGCCCTCCTAGGAGTCTGATTCCTGCACTGATGTACTCACCAAGACTGAACTCCTACAAAGAATGCCAACACCCCTGGACAGCTGCATCCACTCCAGTCCCTCACACTGCCCAGGAGCAAGCCTGCAACTACTGCCTTTGGCAAATGGATTTATTACAAAGAAGTACACACTGCATCAAGTGCTCACACTCCTCTGTGCAATATTTCTACTAAATCAAAAATGTAAAACTAGGAAATTGCCACAGTGACTCATTAGCTGCAAAGAAAGTTTTTGGAAATCCTGGGAAGCAATCAAAACTATAATTTAAAGAAGAAGTTTTACTGGATGGCTTAGACTGTATTTATCAAAAACAAAAGGGCCACAGCACACTCTTTTTGCCTTCCTCTCCAAATGAACACTGAGACACAGCAAAAAGCTGGAACAGAGATAGCAGTGACAATCGACCCACCTTTGGCATGTTGGCAAACTTCAATATTTGGACACAAGTATGTAAGGAACTCTTACCAATGATCACACAAGATCCATGACACCTGAATAGGTTGTGGGTGAGGTTTTGCTCAGTAGGCTTTGAATCCTTAGGACAAGTAACTGAATCCTTTAGCCTGAGCAGAAACAGCCCTCTCCACAGCAAGTACTGCACAATATCACCTGATTGGAGGCTGTAGCTCTATTAGTGATGTAGGGCACATCAGGCTAGACACCCAAGGAATGTTCCAGGAGCACATTAATTAGCTGCAGGGTTCTGAGAGGTATCACTTAAAAATTTTTGGATCACTGCTATTAATTTCATTAATCTTTATTTATATCCAGTGGGACAGGGATGGAGGTTTATATTTTTTGTAGGGGTATACATAAAGTTGTTTTTTTGTTGTTGTTGTTTTGATTAGTTCACAGAAAGTGCTTTGTGTACCAATTGAAAGATTGGTCAGAGGTCTTACAAGCTTTGCCACAAAAGCAGAAGTCTGTGTCATAACCCACATTGAGATCTTTGCAAAATCTTTTCCTGACATTCTGTTGAAAGAAAATTATGGTGAAGGTCTCTTGAGAAGCTTATTTAAGATTATTTGGTGGAGAAGGGAGTGCCGCTATATTAGGACATCAGACTGGGATGTTCCTTGCCAAGCCTTTGGTCATGTAGTGTGTATTAAGAAAACCAACACACAATTTTTCCAGGGCTACTGAGGTACTCTAAAACACAGAGAGAAATCAAGCCTGGATTTTCTGGCATATTCCAACTAAGTATTATTCATGGGGAGAAAACCTAAGTTGGATGTAGTTTTGAAAAAAGAATTCACTGGTATAAAAGACCTTTAAGAAGGATAGATCAGCTGCAGTTGTGGAGGAAACACCTGAAGAGCTACATCTGCTGATGTGGTTATCAGTGGGGTCCACACTCACAGCAGCAGGAAACTCACCACCTGAGCTACAGAGCGTTCAGTGCTAGAATGCATGCCTAGCATGCACAAGGCAGGATTCAGTCCCCAGAACTGGGAAAAGAAAAGAGAAAGCAACTGAAGGATAGGGCAAAATATATTTTGAGAAAGTGCCTCTCTAAACAATATACACAAATGACATTATTTTATAATTCTCTTTAATGTGCCTACACACAGCACAATACATGAGCCTTAGAACAAGCACAAGTGACAAGAGTGGTGGTCCCAGAGTCATCAACAGATCAATAAGCAATCAAGGAAAAGGAAGAGGCCAGCTGCAGGGTACAGAGACACATCCCTATGGTCCCAGCTGCCAGCCTCACCCCATCTCAAAAAATAACAATTAAAAGACTGTGGAGAAACTTAGTGGTAGAGTACACCTGGGTGAAATCTGAACAAAGAAAGAGAGGAAAGAAGTTCAGAAGTGCCATTTCACCAATCTGTACCAATGGCTGGAGTAGAGAGACCTAAACTAACATACACAATATGTAATGAAACATTAGACACAAAAGACTTAAAATACAGGAAAATGGAATCTAACAATAAGAGAGATTTAAGCCAGATAAACATGTTGCTTTCAAATCTTGATGCTGATGCAATGCACCTCTCCAACCAAGGGTGCAGTCTTGCTACCTCTGAATACATTTAAAAAAAATGAAGGCACTCACCATTTTTACACATCTACACTGGTTATCTCAAGATAAATAAATAAAATGAAATAAAATAAACTTTTTCTCAAGTCTGAACAAGTTCAAATAGATCTGAAACAAGCAAAGTTCTCACCACATTTCTACATTCAGGGCTTTTCTCCAGTGTGATTTCTTAAATGCTGTTCAAAGGGACCTGGAAAGTTTAAAGTGTTACTGCAATTTTTAAAGATAGAACAAGGATTTTCACAGATGTGAATTCTTTTATGCCTTTGGAGAAAACTCTGAAAGCTGAATACTGCCCACACATGGCTTATCCTCAGCATTTCCTACAGTATGAATCCTTTCATAAAACTGAACAAAACTAGAGCAGCTGAACCCTTTATATTTCTTACTTGCATAGGATTTATTCTGTTTATTCCAAAACAATATTCCCAGTCCTTAGGAAAAAAATGAGAAACCTAGAAGATTTCCCACATTTCTCATATTCACAGGGCTTCTCTGCATGAGTGTTTTCATATATATGAAAGGAAACGAAGCTGACAGAATGTAGCAAATCTCCAAATTCAGAGGGTTTGTTGTTCAATGTGAGTGAAATGGCTTTGAAGGCAACAGGGAAAATGGAATGATTTGTGATATTTTTCACATATAAAGAGCTTTTCATTTGGATGTGGTGGTGTATGCCTTTAATTCCTGAGACTTGAGAGGCTGATTCTGAAGAATCAATGTTGGAGACTAGCCTCAGCACCTTAGGAAGACCCTAAGAAACTCAGCAAGTCCCTGTCTCAAAATAAAAAGTAAAAAGGAACTGGAATGTAGCTCAGTGGTAGAGCACCACCAGACTAAATCCCCAGTGGATCGATTGATTGATCTCTCTCTCTCTCTCTCTCTCTCTCTCTCTCTCTCTCTCTCTCTCTCTCTCACACACACACACACACACACACACACACACACATTTTCAGCAATGTGATCCTCTCTTGTCTTTGAGGATGATATGAAATGTGATGTACCATATTTCACATTCAAAGGATTTTTCTCCAGTAAACTTCCTACATGTATATGAGTGAAACAGTAATAACAGAAGAGTTTACCAATTGTTTTAATGCATACGACTTTTATGCAGTATGTGTTCTTTCACATGTGTGAAGCAGACAAGATGTGGCAAAGGCTTCTCCACGTTGTTGACATTTGTTGGGCATCTCTCCAGTGTACATTCTTCCATGTCTCTGAAGGTCACTGGATCTAGCAAAGGCTTTGCCACACTGCTTACATTCTTAGGGCTTCTCTCCAGTATGAGTGTGTTTATGCATCCGAAGGTAAAAGGCAGTAGTGTAGGCTTTTCCACATTGTTGACATTCATAAAGCTTCTCTCCAGTATGAGTGTGTTCATGTGAGTGAAGGTAAGAGGACTGAGTGAAGGCTTTTACACATTGTTTGCATTCATAGGGCTTCTCCCCAGTATGTGTTCTTCCATGTTTCTGAAGCTGATGGGATGCAGCAAAGGCTTTGCCACACTGCTTACATACATAGGGCTTCTCTCCAGTATGAGTTCTTTCATGTCTGTGAAGATCACAGGATGTAGCAAAGGCTTTCCCACACTGCTTACATTTATAGGGCTTCTCTCCAGTATGAGTTCGTTTATGTCTGTTAAGGGAAGAGGCAGCAGTAAAGGCTTTTTCACAATGTTCACATTCATAGGGCTTTTCTCCGGTATGCATTCTTCCATGTATGTGAAGATGACGGGATGAAGCAAATGTTTTTCCACATTGTTGACATCCAAAGGGTTTCTTTCTAGTATGTGTTCTTCCATGTCTGTTAAGCTGATGGGACAGAGCAAAGGCTTTTCCACATTGTTTGCATTCATAAGGCTTCTCTCCAGTATGTGTTCTTCTATGTGCACGGAGCTGAGGGGATGTAGCAAAGGCTTTTCCACATTGTTTGCATTCATAAGGCTTCTCTCCAGTATGTGTTTTTCCATGAGCATGAAGCTGACGGGATGTAGCAAAGGCTTTTTCACACTGCTTACATACATAGGGCTTCTCTCCGGTATGAGTTCTTCCATGTATGTGAAGGTAACCAGATATAGCAAAGGCTTTGCCACACTGCTTACATACATAGGGCTTCTCTCCAGTATGAGTTCTTCCATGTGTGTGAAGGCCGCCAGATCTAGCAAAGGCTTTGCCACACTGCTTACATACATAGGGCTTCTCTCCAGTATGAGTTCTTCCATGTGTGTGAAGGCTACCAGATCTAGCAAAGGCTTTGCCACACTGCTTACATTTATAGGGTTTCTCTCCAGTATGAGTTCTTTCATGTCTGTGAAGGTCATAAGATCTAGCAAAGGCTTTGCCACACTGCTTACATTCATAGGGCTTCTCTCCAGTGTGAGTTCTTTCATGTACGTGAAGGTCACCAGATCTAGCAAAGGCTTTGCCACACTGCTTACATTCATAGGGCTTCTCTCCAGTATGTGTTTTCTGATGTATTCTAAGTAATCTGGGATAAGCAAAGTCTTTCCCACATACCTTACATTTGAAATGTGCATTCCCTGTGTGTGTGATCCTGTGCTTTTGAAGACTTGTGTGTGAAATAGAGGTTTGACCATCTTGTTTACATTCATAGAGTTTCTCTCCAGAATGAGTTCTTTCATGTCTTCTAAATAAAAAGGAGAAATGAAAGGCTTTCCCACATACCTCACATTGCAAAGGTTTACCTCCACTGTGTGTTACCATGTGTCTTTGAACACCTGGGAGAGAAGAGGCTTCACCACATTGTTGACACTCATAGGGTTGCCACCCATTATGAGTTTCTTCGTGTCTTTGAATGTCATTGGAACAACTGATGACTTTCCCACATACTGTACTTTCATATGGTCTATCTGCAGTTTGTAACAACATTTGTGTGTGAACACTTTTGAGGGAAACCAGAGATTTCGTATATTGTTTAAATTCACATGGCTTCTCTTCACATTCCTCATGCTTATAGTATTTGTGTCCAGAGTGAGATGTGATGTGCCTATGAAAGAATGAAGGACATATGAAATCTTTTGCACACATAATGAAGTCACATGAATTTTCTTTATTAAAATTTGTCTTTCTTTGATTAAGAATTGGGATCGATTTGAAGGTTTCCCCACACTACTGTGTGGGGAAAGTTTGAAGTTTACCATAGGACTTCTTTGAAGAAGACGTGACCAGCACATTATTGATACCTAACTCATTCACAATTTTCTATTTATTTATAGGTCTTTACATTTCTACCAACATCAGGTAAAGGCTAGATTTTCTGACTTGTTAAAGTTGCCTGAAAATAAAGATATTGAAAGGAAACAATCCTTTGCAACACAGCTTCTCTATGGCTATTATTCACATAGTGATATTCACATATGCAATTTCATACTACTTTTTGCATGTCAAATACTTTGAAAAGACTGAATACCTGTTACAGAAAAGTATATATTTCTGGTAAAAAATATTATAAGAATAAATACATTTCAAATTATGCATACTTCTTCGGTTAGTTTGCTTTAAAAATTATATGACAGTTCTCAGATTCCCTCACGAATTCCTCTTGTGAGTACAGTTACCTTAGGTTGCTTCCAGAGTTTTCAATCTGATCTTCAGTGGTCTTGTCTTCCAACTTGTTTCCTAAAATGAGAGAACATAACAATCTTTATGAATATTTAGGAGCTTTGCCAAATTGTAGGTGCCATTTATGCTTCAATAATTCATCAACTGATTTCCTTTTCGCCTTCTACATAAATGACCCAAATAAACATGAGTTCTCTATTTGATTAATTTTAAAACCAACATTATTACCTATAGAAGCCAGGTTTCTGAGGACTTCCAGCATCACATCTCTGTAAAGGTTCTTCTGGGAAGTATCCAGAAAAGCCCACTCCTCCTTGGTGAAGTTCACAGCCACATCCTCAAAGGTCACTGAAATCTAAAATATCCCACAAATGTATAGTGGAGGCCAGGAGAGAATGACAGCATGAGAAATCTGCACTCAACATGCATGATGCTCACATGATTCCCTGGCCTCCTGATTATTTCCATTATTTGGTCCATCAAATCTTTACTGCACTCAATTTCTTACACCCATTTCAACACTAGAATTTGGCTACTCAGAAGGCAAACATCATAGTGATTTATACCCTTCCTTTGGTGAGTTCACAGGAAGTAAGACAGGCTCCCAGATCACTCCTAACTTCTTTAATGGTTACACCTCTATTACATGTCCTAGAAACGTCCTATGTGGTACAGAGCTAATATAAGCACTTCTGATAGTACTAATCTTTAGAAAAGAAAGGTGATGAGTAGAAAAATGCAGGAATCATGAAACTAAGCATTTGAGAGAGATTCTGCCAACTACAGTGGCTCCCTGTACCTACAAGGTTAATATAGGCAACATGGTATTTACTGATGTCTTGTTTCCTCTGAAAGTCTATTGTTCCATCCTTAAAGAAATGCCTAGAACCAGCCCCCACTCCCACCCTCTGGGCATGGGGTCACTAAGGAGATTCCTTCATAGACAACATTTAGACAACATTTCACACAGGTGGTCACAATGTGTTAACTGGAGATTGAGCTCATTCGGTGTGATTACACTAAGAACAACTAGAAGTTTACAGGTGCTTTACTCCAGAACAAATTTACTCAACTATCTTACTATTAAATGACCAAAACAAACATGAGTTCTCTATTTGATTAATTTAATTTATTAATTAATAAACACAACAATTTGATAATTTCTTGTGGTTACTGTCAAAGCAGAATGGGGTAAGTGGAAAGATGGCATGTGTCTTAGAAGTAACTCAATGACCCAAAAATGTCACCATGGGTTGCAGATGTGGCTCAAGCTGTAGCGCACTCGCCTGGCATGCGTGTGGCCCGGGTTCAATCCTCAGCACCACATACAAAGATGTGCCCGCCGAATACTAAAAAATAAATATTAAAAAAAATTCTCTTCTCTCTAAAAAAAAAAAACAACAACAACAACAAAAAAAAACAACAAAATGTCACCAATAAACAGCAGGCACTATTTCACTATTTTTCTAAGTCTCACAGCAACAATAAATTTCCAATGATTGTCAAACTCTTCTTAACAGCAGCCGGTTCACTACCGTAATGTACAGTAAGTAATGAGACACATACCAATGTTGTGCTTAAGGACATTTTGATCAAGGTTGGGCCACATATGCAATGGTTGTCTGTGGTGAAAGAGATTCATCGTGCCTGTAGCAATGGTGGTGCAAACAAACCTAAGGCAGAAGCTCTTCCAGGGTGTGGTAAAGCAACAAGTTTGTAGCCCAGAATTCTGAACTATCCCACACAGCCTAGGTGTGAAAGAGGCCACCATCCACATCTGTAAGCATGCTATGATGTCTGTACAGTGATGGAACAGACAAAAAGAAAATGTCCCTGCCACTTAACACAGAAGCATACTCAAGGACTGAAACCATACGGAACCACCCCAAACAATGAAGAACTCACAATTACCCTCAGAGACATCAGCCCAACTCAGTCAGGACAATGATGCAGACAGGAGGGCTTCATGGACCTTCAACCAAACAGGAAGCACTCTGAGGTCTCAGGGTCACAGCAACAGTATACAGGACATAAACCATACCTCTACAAGTGCACCACCAGTGAAATCCCATGTATGCTCAAAGAACATGAGAGCTAAAGCAGAAATCAGATCAGAAGAAACTGAAAAGCCTCCAGGGAAGGGGACATGAAACACAGGGCTCTGAACAGACACAGGACAAAGAGGTGACTCAAGAGAAAAGGTGACCATTTTGAAAGAAAAAAATGTAAAAGTCCATCATATGAAATTCATAGAGAACACCAGAGGTGGTGCTGTATTGGTATCTAAGTCATCCAACACACATTTCAGAAAAGAACAGCTAAAAGCAACTAATGAAATTGCCGCTTTAGAAAACCAGAGAAAGAAAAGCAAGGTAATTCTAAATTAATCACAGGTAGGTTGCCGTAGTCTGGCTGGGCACTATTCAGGAGCCACTTGTCAAAAGAAATGAACTTTATTTTTAGAACCACACATGCCAAACAAAAAAGCTCCTCAGGAAAAACCTTCAGAGCCCAACTGCCACCACCGGCTTCCCACAAGCCTCTCAACCTCCCCCACTCCTCCTGCTCTTGAGCCAGATTGGCTGGGTTGCATGGGCCGACCCAAAAAAGTCCCCCAATGAGCAGCTCCGTAGTCTGAAAGGGCGGGGAAACAGCCCAATGAGCATCACCACAGAGGAGCCAATCAGCTAGAAGTTGCTGTGGCCACTGTGAGACAATCATCAGCTGGCAGTCTGAAAGTTTGCTGGGGCCCCATCGGCAGTGGCTCTCAACATCTCCCCCTCTCTGTTTAAACAACAAGCATGTGGCTTAGGGACCGTGCCTTCCTTAAGTTGTCCAATAGTACATATGGTCCTTACCCGTTATCTTAGTTTGGTATCATTGCAATTGGATCTTACCTGTCACTGACTACCGGTCCAGTATACATCCACACCAATGGATAGGTCATTGTACCAGTGGGGGAGTGAGATTCTTTGCCTCACCTCTGTTGGCCCCCAAATTTTAGCTGAACGATCATGACAAGCAGAAGAGAGGAAGATACACCAAGCCAACTGATGGCTCCTTTGGGGAAAATTGTACCACCGATGACATCATCAGCAAAAATACCCCAATGCTACCACAAGTCGCTGCACCAACAGATAGTTCACAATGCATACAGGTGAGTTCACAATGCATACAAGTGATACATAGTCCAGGCAAGTTCTGCAAGCAATTCAGTGATGGCTATTGCAGAAGCTGTAGATTGGTTTTATCTTTGTCTTCACTGGCATTGGGATGAAGATAGGAATTCTGGCAATAATGGCTAAAGAAAAAATTATGTAAGATTCCAGAAGCCACTAAAAGAAAACAATTTTCTTAACAATTTACATTATCTTGAAGAGAATTATTAAATATAATGAAAAGGAAAGGTGAAAGTAAACAAACATATTTGTTAACCTCCTTTTTTGTTCACATATTAAAACAATCCTCAACATTTGTTTACCCAATTTAAATTAAACCATTTAAATCACATGAAAAAAAATATTTGCATCCATTTTTTCATCAGAGCTCATCATATATGATATATGGACATATGTACATACAAACATACAACATAAAACACAAGTGTGCACACAACACATAACATAATAGTAAAGGCCTTATAACATTTTACAGGTGAAATCTCCATTGCAATGTTTAAAAACTCTATAGTCAAAAAATAGAACTGATCAGCAAAACATTAACCTAGGTCTGTATGAGCTCAAAAAACAAAATAGAACTTCATGATGTGGGAAAGGGCAATAATAAAATAGATATTGAAAAAAAGCATCCTGGATCTGTCGCAGATGTAAGGGTAGCCAACTGGAGTTCTGGATATCAGCTCTTATGAATTTGAGCCAAATCATCTTCTTTTTGGTCTGTAGAAATCGCTTTAGTTAATCTCTCTGGAATCCAAATCGGCTGCTGTTCTCCCTGTGGAAACATATAAACAGACCCCCGACTCCAGACAATAACTGGGTCAGGACCTTTCCATTGTCCTGTTAGAATATCCTTCCAAAGTACCTTGGGCTTATGTACATTTTTTGGACACATATGTCTTTCTGCAGCACTAAGCCCTGATGAATCCAAATTTAAAAAGTTTAGAGTAAAAAGGGTTATTTTAAGTTTATCTTTGGGTAATATATACCCCTTCCCAATTCCTTCTTTTTGCTTTAATAAGTACATTTTAATAGTTTGATGAGCTCTTTCAACTATGCCTTGTCCCTGTGGATTGTATGGGATTCCTGTTATATGAGTAATGCCAAATGTTGAGCAAAATTGTTTAAAAGAGGTAGAAGTACAGACCGGAGCAGGAAGCCGCGACAGCCGCCCAGCCAGACCGGAGCAGGAAGCCGCGACAGCCGCCCAGCCAGACCGGAGCAGGAAGCCGCGACAGCCGCCCAGCCAGACCGGAGCAGGAAGCCGCGACAGCCGCCCAGCCAGACCGGAGCAGGAAGGCGCCAGCCGCTCAGCCAGACCGGAGGAGGAAGTCCGGTCCCGCCCCGAGCGCTAGTCTCCAGGAAGCCCATCAACCCTTAAAACCCATCAAAGTGGGTGTGGCTACCAGCACAGTTGCGGCTGATCCAGGTACCCGGTTTCCAACTCCCCCACCCTTAGCTGCAATAACTCAAAATATTTCCCACAAGCTTTTGGGGATTGTAGCTATCAACACAAAACAACAACTGTAGAGGCACCTGGTTTCTACCTCAGAGACTAGAGTAGGGAAGATACAGGTGGAAGCTCATTTCCCTTCACACTGGCTATACCCACCACCCTGAATACAGAGGCTCAAACTAGGAATAGACAACGCCACCTACTGGAAGCAAGGAAAACAGTATTCTGAGAGACTTTTTTTTTTTCCTCTCTTTCTCTTTTCTTCTCTCTCTTCCACAACTTCAGCATATGTGAAACCAAGAACTGAGCATGAACAACTGAATTACCAAAGTAATATAATATAGAGGAATTGCATATACCCCACCTCCCCCCCATTTTTTTTCTGTATTTCTATCTTACTTCCCTTTCCCTTCTCTTATTTCTCTTTTCTTCCTTGTTATTTCTTTTGTTTTCTTTTTTTTTAATTCATATTCTCTCTATACCACTTTCAATCTCCTAACTTTTGCTATCTATACATAGGGTAACTATCTAAATAGGAGGTTGAGTCTATACATTCTTCCATAAATTACCAGTTGAGTGGTTAGAGTTCTCCAAAGGTGCTAAGTTAGTTTAACCTCATTCCCTCACTCCTTTCTCTTTAAGTATAACATCCTTCGTCTGAAATTAAGTTTTCTATATGCCACCAGATATGGTACGCCTTTTATGAAACTAAGGAATATATTCTTAAGTAATAATTAAATCCAATATCTATAGTCTTAGAATCTAACTATAAATGTATTAATAATGAAAACTTGTCCTTAGATAATGTACTGTTGATATTGGGATCTGTTAACATTGTCTTTCTCCGAAAAAGAGGGATATTGGAGCTATTCAAGAACAATACAAATATATAAGGGGACAAAAGAAATATTAATGGGTTTCCACATGCTACCTTTCAGTTCTCATTAATGTGTGCTTTTGACCCCTTGGAATTTTCTGCAGCTCGGCTTTGCAAGCTTGAATAACGTGATGATTTCTGAAAGCACTTATCAACGTTGAATGAATGGAAATGTGTAACTAAAAGTAGTATAACTTTAATCCCCAAACTGGAGGTTGTATTCTGCACCCTTGAGTAAATCAGATCGGAAATGATCTCATATAGCAGAAATGAGTAGTTTCTGACAGTGGGGGAAGAAAGAGATCATAGAATCAGAATTTTGAATCAAAATTCAAAATTTCTGCTTTAACACTTAACCAGCAGTCTTGACCTTGGGCTTATATTCTTGGAGCTCAGCATTCCCCATGCATGAAATGGGTAATATAATAGATACAATACTTTAGGGCTGGCTGACCATTGTATCAGTTAGATTCCCAAATGTATAAAAAAAAAAATATATATATATATATATATATATATATATATATATATATATATATATATATACATGGAAAAACATTAGCTCAACAGTTTCACAAAGCTAGAAAGAATCATGAGCAGTATGAAAAGACAAGGAAAGAAAGGACCACAAACAATACAGGTCAATTCAACATTAGATGAGGTAATATCTGCAGCTGATGGAATGTCAGACAAAGAGTTCAGGATATACATGCTTCAGATGATCTGGAGTCTCAAGGAAGACATTATTCATCAAATTCAGACAATGAAAAATCACTTTGACAATGAATTACATAAACAAATCCAAGAAGCAAAAGATCAACTCTATAGGGAGATAGAGGATATAAAAAACAAACAAACAGAAATCCTGGAAATGCAGGAAACAATAAACCAAATTAAAAACTCAAATGAGAGTATTACCAGCAGAGTAGAACACTTGGAAGATAGAACTTCAGACAACGAAGACAAAGTTTTTCAACTTGAAAAGAACATAGACAGCTCAGCGAGAATGTTAAGAAATCATGAGCAGAACATCCAAGAATTATGGGATAACATCAAGAAACCAAACCTAAGAGTTATTGGGATACAAGAGGGTACAGAGGTCCAAACCAAGGGAATGAGTAATCTATTCAATGAAATAATACTAGAAAACTTCCCAGACTTAAAGAATGAAAAAGAAATCCAAATACTTGAAGCCTACAGGACACCGAATATACAAAATCATAAGAGATCCACACCAAGACATATAATAATGAAGATGCCCAACATACAGAATAAGGAGAGAATCTTAAAAGCCACAAGAGAGAGGAAGCAGATTACATTTAAGGGTAAACCAATCAGGATAACTGCTGATCTTTCAACACAGACTCTGAAAGCTAGAAGATCCTGGAATAACATATTTCAAAAGCTGAAAGAAAAGGGTTCCAACCAAGAATCATGTATCCAGCGAAATTAAGCTTCAGGATTGAAGATGAAATAAAAATCTTCCATGATAAGCAAAATTTGAAAGAATTTGCAGCTAGAAAACCAGCTCTTCAAAACATCCTTGGCAAAACATTACAGGAAGAGGAAATGAAAAATAACAATGAAAACCAACAACGGGAGGTAGTACAATAAAGGAAAAACTAAGCATAGAGGAAAAACTAATCATGTTAAGTATCATACATAACCAAATATGGCTGGAAATACAAACCATATCTCAATAGTAACCCTATATGTTAATGGCTTAAATGCACCAATCAAAAGACATAGGCTAGTAGAATGGATTAAAAAAAAAGATCCAACAATATGCTGCCTACAGGAGACTCATCTGATAGGAAAAGACATACACAGACTGAAGGTGAAAGGTTGGGAAAAATCATATCACTCATATGGACCCCGGAAGCAAGCAGGGGTGTCCATACTTGTATCAAATAAAATAGACTTCAAGCCAAAGTTAATCAAAAGGGATAAACAAGGACAATACCTACTGCTCAAGGGAACCATACACCAACAAGACTTGACGATCATTAATATATATGCCCCAAACAATGGTGCAGCTACGTTCATCAAACAAACTCTTCTCAAGTTCAAGAGTCTAATAGACCACAACACAATAATCATGGGAGATTTTAATACACCTCTCTCACCAATGGACAGATCTTCCAAACAAAAATTGAACAAAGAAACCATAGAGCTCAATAATACAATAAATAACTTAGACTTAATTGATATATACAGAATATACCACCCAACATCAAGCGGATACACTTTCTTCTCAGCAGCACATGGATCCTTCTCAAAAATAGACCATATATTATGTCACAGGGCAAAGCTTAGCAATTACAAAGGAGTTGAGATACTACCATGCATTTTATCTGATCATAATGGAATGAAATTGGAAATCAATAATAAAATGAGAAAGGAAAAACCCTACATCACATGGAGATTAAACAATATGCTACTGAATGAACAAAGGGTTACAGAAGACATCAAAGAGGAAATTAAAAAATTCTTAGAGGTAAACGAAAACTCAGAAACAACATATCGAAATCTTTGGGACACTATGAAAGCAGTACTAAGAGGAAAATTCATTTCATGGAGTTCATTCCTTAAAAGAAGGAAAAGCCAACAAATAAATGACCTCATACTACACCTCAAAGCCTTAGAAAAAGAAGAACAAATCAGCAGCAAATGCAGTAGAAGGCAAGAAATAATTAAAATTAGAGCAGAAATCAATGAAATCGAAACAAAAGAAACAATCGAAAAAATTGACAAAACTAAAAGTTGGTTCTTTGAAAAAATAAATAAGATTGATAGACCACTAGCCACACTAACAAAGAGAAGAAGAGAGAGAACCCAAATTACTAGCTTACGGGATGAAAAAGGCAACATCACAACAGACAATTCAGAAATACAGACGATAATTAGAAATTATTTTGAAACCCTATACTCTAATAAAATAGAAGATAGTGAAGGCATAGATAAATTCCTTGAGACATATGAACTACCCAGATTGAATCAGGAAGATATAAACAACCTAAACAGATCAATATCAAGGGAGGAAATAGAAGAAGCCATCAAAAGACTACCAACCAAGAAAAGCCCAGGACCGGATGGATATACAGCAGAGTTTTACAAAACATTTAAAGAGGAACTAATACCAATACTCCATAATCTATTTCAGGAGATAGAAAAAGAGGGAGAACTCCCAAATTCATTCTATGAGGCCAATATCACCCTGATTCCCAAACCAGAGAAGGACACCTCAAAGAAAGAAAACTACAGACCAATATCCCTAATGAATTTAGATGCAAAAATCCTCAATAAAATTCTGGCAAATCGTATACAAAAACAAATCAAAAAGATTGTGCACCATGATCAAGTAGGATTCATCCCTGGGATGCAAGGCTGGTTCAATATACGGAAATCAATAAACGTTATTCACCACATCAATAGACTTAAAGATAAGAACCATATGATCATCTCGGTGGACGCAGAAAAAGCATTCGACAAAGTACAGCATCCCTTTATGTTCAAAACATTAGAAAAACTAGGGATAACAGGAACTTACCTCAAAATTATAAAAGCTATATATGCTAAGCCTCAGGCTAGCATCATTCTAAATGGAAAAAAACTGAAGGCATTCCCTCTAAAATCTGGAACAAGACAGGGATGCCCTCTCTCACCACTTCTATTCAATATAGTTCTCGAAACACTGGCCAGAGCAATTAGACAGACGAAAGAAATTAAAGGCATAAAAATAGGAGAAGAAGAACTTAAATTATCACTATTTGCGGATGATATGATCCTATACCTAGAAGACACAAAAGGGTCTACAAAGAAACTACTAGAGCTAATAAATGAATTCAGCAAAGTGGCTGGATATAAAATCAATACGCATAAATCAAAGGCATTCCTGTATATCAGCGACAAATCTTCTGAGCTGGAAATGAGGACATCTACCCCATTCACAATATCCTCAAAAAAAATAAAATACTTGGGAATCAACCTAACAAAAGAGGTGAAAGATTTATACAATGAAAACTACAGAACCCTAAAGAGAGAAATAGAAGAAGATCTCAGAAGATGGAAAAATATACCCTGTTCATGGATAGGCAGAACTAACATCATCAAAATGGCAATATTACCAAAAGTTCTCTATAGGTTCAATGCAATGCCAATCAAAATCCCAACAGCATTTCTTGTAGAAATAGATAAAGCAATCATGAAATTCATATGGAAAAATAAAAGACCCAGAATAGCAAAAGCAATTCTAAGCAGGAAGTGTGAATCAGGAGGTGTAGCGATACCAGATTTCAAACTGTACTACAAAGCAATAATAACAAAAACAGCATGGTACTGGTACCAAAACAGGCGGGTGGACCAATGGTATAGAATAGAGGACACAGAAACCAATCCACAAAATTACAACTATCTTATATTCGATAAAGGGGCTAAAAGCATGCAATGGAGGAAGGATAGCATCTTCAACAAATGGTGCTGGGAAAACTGGAAATCCATATGCAATAAAATGAAACTGAATCCCCTCCTCTCACCATGCACAAAAGTTAACTCAAAATGGATCAAGGACCTTGATATCAAATCAGAGACTATGCGTCTGATAGATGAAAAGGTTGGCTCCGATCTACATATTGTGGGGTCCGGCTCCAAATTCCTTAATAGGACACCCATAGCACAAGAGTTAAAAACAAGAATCAACAAATGGGACTTACTTAAACTAAAAAGTTTTTTCTCAGCAAGAGAAACAATAAGAGAGGTAAATAGGGAGCCTAAATCATGGGAACAAATTTTTACTCCTCACACTTCAGATAGAGCCCTAATATCCAGAGTATACAAAGAACTCAAAAAATTAAACAATAAGAAAACAAATAACCCAATCAACAAATGGGCCAAAGACCTGAACAGACACTCCTCAGAGGAGGACATACAATCAATCAACAAGTACATGAAAAAATGCTCACCATCTCTAGCAGTCAGAGAAATGCAAATCAAAACCACCCTAAGATACCACCTCACTCCAGTAAGATTGGCAGCCATTATGAAGTCGAACAATAACAAGTGCTGGCGAGGATGTGGGGAAAAGGGTACTCTTATACATTGCTGGTGGGACTGCAAAATGGTGAGGCCAATATGGAAAGCAGTATGGAGATTCCTGGGAAAGCTGGGAATGGAACCACCATTTGACCCAGCTATTGCCCTTCTCGGACTATTCCCTGAAGACCTCAAAAGAGCGTACTACAGGGATACTGCCACATCGATGTTCATAGCAGCACAATTCACAATAGCTAGACTGTGGAACCAACCCCGATGCCCCTCAATAGATGAATGGATAAAAAAAATGTGGCATTTATACACAATGGAGTACTACGCAGCACTAAGAAATAACAAAATCATGGAATTTGCAGGGAAATGGATGGCACTAGAGCAGATTATGCTAAGTGAAGCTAGCCAATCCCTAAAAAACAAATGCCAAATGTCTTCTTTGATATAATGAGAGCAACCAAGAACAGAGCAGGGAGGAAGAGCAGGAGGAAAAGATTAACATTAAGCAGAGTCATGAAGTGGGAGGGAAAGGGAGAGAAAAGGGAAATTGCTTGGAAATGGAAGGAGACCCTCATTGTTATTCAAAATTACATATAAGAGTTTGTGAGGGGAATGGGGAAAAAATAAGGAGAGAAATGAATTACAGTAGATGGGGTAGAGAGAGAAGATGGGAGGGGAGGGGAGGGGGGATAGTAGAGGATAGGAAAGGTAGCAGAATACAACAGTTACTATTATGGTATTATGTAAAAATGTGGATGTGTAACCGATGTGATTCTGCAATCTTTGTAATGTTTTGAATAACCAATAAAAAAATTTAAAAAAAAAAAGAGGTAGAAGTATATCCAGGGGCATTATCTGTTTTTAACTGTTTTGGAACGCCCACAGTGGCAAAATTTTCTAAGCAATGAGCTATAACAACTTTAGTTTTTTCTCCGGCATGAAGGGAGCCCATCAAAAATTCAGAAGAAGTATCAACTGTAACATGCAAATATTTTAATTTTCCAAATTCTGGCAAGTATGTGACGTCCACCTGCCAAATATGGTTAGGTATCAGTCCTCTAGGTTTGACTCCAAGATTAACTTGTGGTAAAAAGGTCACACAATTTAGACATTGTTTTATTATTTGTCTAGCTTGTTCCTTAGTTATTTTAAAATGCTTTTGTAAAGTATTAGCATTGACATGGAACTTTTTATGAAAATTTATAGCTTCTTCTAGTGTAGAGAAAATATGTATGTCATGAGTAGTTTTATCTGCGAAATCATTGCCCAAACTAAGGGCTCCATGCAATCCTGTATGTGCCCTGATAGGTCCTATAAAGAATGGATCTTTTCTGTCCCAGATTAGACTTTGTATAGCTGAAAGCAAAGAGAAAACAGTAGAGGAAGGGGAAATCCTACCAGCATCTTCAAGGGATACTATATCATTAAGTATATACTGACTATCGGAAAATAAATTAAATACAGAATCTTTAAACATCACAAAAGCTTGTAATACTGCATTAAGCTCCACCTTTTAAGCTGATTGTTTGGGTACTAAAAATGTAAAAGTTTGATCAGGTGTAACTATTGCTGCTGTACCATTATTTGACCCATCAGTGAATATATTTGGAGCATTCATGATAGGTGTTTTTCTTGTCATTTTTGGAAAAATTACAGGATGCAATGACCAAAAAGACAATAAAAGATTAGATGGTAAGTGGTTATCAAATGAAACATTAGATTTGCACATGATTATTGCCCAAGTATTTAACTCATTAGCTAACTCATCAATTTGATTCATAGTATATGGAGTAATAATTTTATTGGGAGAAATTCCAAACACTCCCTTTGCTGCTTTTATTCCTTTGAGTATTAATTGTCCTACAGCCTCAGGATACCTAGTAAGAATAGTGTTAGGAGAATAAGATAAATGTATCCATAATAATGGACCTTCTTGCCAAAATAATCCTGTAGAAATATTTTTTGTTGGAAGTACAATAAATAATAAAGGCAAACTTATATAAATTCTATCCAAATGAATATTTTCCATATATGTTTCAATGATTTTTAATGCCTTTCTTGCTTCAGGTGTTAACATTCGGGGTGAATTTGGATCTGATGGACCTTTTAGGATATCAAATAAAGTCCCAACTCTCCTGTTGGTATACCTAGATAAGGCCTTATCCAATTTATGTCTCCTAATAACTTTTGAAAGTTGTTAAGTGATTTGAGTTGATCTACTTGTACTTGAATTTTTGGTGGATTTACAATGGTTGAGGATAATAGAACCCCTAAATAATTAATTGAAAAATTTAATTGTACTTTATCTATTGCTATCTCTAGATTATACTTTTTAATAAGTTTGTAAGTGTGGCATAACATTCTAGCAATGTGTTTTTATCTTTGTGTGCTAATAATACATCATCCATATAGAGAAATATTTGTAGTTCAGGATTTTGATTTCTAAGTGGCTGGATTGCTTTGTTAACATAAATTTGACACATAGTTGGGCTGTTAGCCATCCCTTGAGGGAGTACTTTCCACTCATATCTCTGATCAGGACCTTCATGATTCAGTGCAGGGATAGTAAATGGAAAACGTGGACTATCCTCAGGATGAATTGGAATTACAAAAAAAACAATATTTAATATCTATAACTAAAACATATCAAGTTTTTGGCAAAGCAGACAATTGAGGAATCCCTAATTGAGCAGGTCCCATAATAACCATCTCATTATTAATGGCTCTTAAATCTTGCAATAATCTCCATTTACCAGATTTCTTTTTGATGACAAAAATGGGAGTATTATGGGGAGATACAGAAGGTTGTATATGTCCTTCCGCTAATTGTTGTTTGACCAGGTCTTGGGCTGCTTGTATCTTTTCTTTAGTCAGGGGCCACTGAGAAACCCATACTGGTCTTTCTGATTTCCAAGGAATTTTTATTGTCTCAGTGGCCCTTTCTGAAAATCCAACCCATGTCTGTCCGTTCCTTGATCTATTTGTATTGGTGCTGCTATACCTTGTTCTTGTTTTTCTAATCTTTTTCCTTTCCTAAAACCTTGTCTAGTTATAATAGTGGGTGCATTTTGGTTGATGTTATTTGTTAATGTCAAACCTAATTGATTTAGGACATCTCGTCCCCATAAATTTACGGGAAGATGATCCAATACATATGGCTGTATAGTTCCTTCACATCCTTCAGGATCCTTCCAATCTAATACCATTGCACTTCTATGGGGATTAGTCGCCACTCCTAGGCCTCAAAGGTTTTGAGTGGCTTGTTGTAATGGTCAATGTTCTGGCCAATCTTGATGAGAGATGATGCTAAGGTCTGCACCTCTATCCAGTAGCCCACTAAATTCATGTCCTTGAATATTTAGTTTTAGCATGGGGCGAAAATCTAAATTTAAAGAAAGCATAGCCCAATCTACACCTGTGGAGCCTAATCCCTTGGAACCTCTTTCTATAGTACAACTGGAAAATTTATCATGTAGGCTGGGTATTATTAGTAACTGTGCTATTCTATCTCCTCGTGAAATTACTGATATACCTCTTGGAGAACTGGCTATAATTTTTATTTCACCTTCATAATCGGGATAAATTACCCCAGGACTTATCATAAGTCCTTTTAGATTAGAAGAGCTACGTCCCAATAATAAGCCTACTGTTCCTTTGGGAAGAGGTCCTTTTACCTCTGTGGGAATGATTTGAACTCCCATCTCTGGAGTTAGTACTGATCTGGCGGAGGCGCAGATGTCCAACCCTGTGCTCCCTCTGGTTTGTCTGATGAGGGATCTGATGGACAATGTGTCCTGGGCACTACCCTGATGGGGTTGCTGGGTTCATCCAGTGCTCCGTATATTTGTGATTTTGGGCCCCGGAACATTGGGCCCCCCTGTCCATTTTTTGGCAATTGAGCCCGATGTCTTTCTCCATGATATCATGGATAAACACCTGGTCCTTGTTCATTTTTTGATAATGGAGTACCCTCTTTGGTGGTTTGAGAATGGCATTCATTAGCCCAATGTCTCCCTCTATGGCATCGTGGGCAAATACTCGGTATTCTACTCCTTTGATACCTAGTTTTGTTAAACCCTCCTCATATGGGGCAATTCCTTTTAAAATGTCTTGTTTGTTCACAACTGTAGCATGTTCTTGGCCTGGCATCTAAAGCCTGTTTTACTGCAGCTGCCATGACTTGCCCTTGTTCATTAATGTCTCTACACAATTTAATATATGTGTTTAATCTTCATGTTTCCATGGTCTAATGACTTCTCTGCACCAATGATTCGCTTGCTCATAAGCCAGTTGGCATTGCTTGTTCTGTATTACCAAAAACTCTGGTAGCTGTTTGAATAAGCCTATCTACAAATTCAGCATAAGATTCATTAGCTCCTTGTATTACCTTAAATAATTGACCTTGTTAACCTCCATGCCCTTGTAATGTCTTCCATGCCCTAACCACATCTGCAGCAATTTGTGCATATACACCAGGATCATATGCAATTTGTTGCTGCTGATCCTCATAAGGTCCCTTTCCTAACAACATATCTAGATTTCTCTGAGGATAACCAGCTGCTGCATTTTGCCTAGCCATATCCTTGCAAAATTCCTCATTGGCAGCCTTCCATAACAGGTATTGTCCTCCATTTAGCACAGCTTTACACATATTAGCCCAATCTGCTGGTGTCACGTTCAAGTTGGTAATGGATTCGACCATGCTTACAGTGAAGGGTGCTTGAGGACCATAGGTTACAGCCTCTTTTAGCTGCTTCACTTTTTTGAAATTGAAACCATGGTGAATTCGCTGCCCTCCTGCCTCAAATACAGGGCATGTTAATATTTGAGATCCTGTCTCAGGATCCCAAATATCAACCTCGGGGGTTGGGGGCCTCCCAGCATATGAAGGTGGCCTTGTTGGTTGGTCACTTATGTCCTCTGGTGATAGAAAGCTGTTAGTAGCAGTCTCCTGTAGAGGTGGTGCTGTTGGTTGGACACTTACACCCTTTGGTGATAGAAAGGTGTTAGTAGCAGTCTCCTGTTGTAACTTTCCCCCTGATGGCTTTTTCTGCTTTACACTTTCTTTCTCTGACTAGCTTAAGAGACCTTTGGACTAAGCAAACAAGATACGAACATCCACAATGGCAATGTGCCAACTGGCAGAATCCCTGGGCTTTTCTTTTCTATTCTTTTAGAATCTTCACCATGATGGTTCCATTGTGATATATTTAACAACTCCTCCTTAAAAAGCCATGGGCTATATTTTTGTATTGTATCAACATATGCCCTGACTGCTCTTGATTTTACTGGGATGCCTTCTTCCTCTAACAATTTACTGAACACTCTTTTGGTTTGTTTTTTACTAATTTCTGATCCCATATTTCTAATATAATACAACCCAACAACATGATGACAAACAAAACCAATATAGAATGAAGTAAAAATGAAACAACAAAAAATCATTATAGCCTTTCTAACCTCCTGAAATGGGCATCCGTCCTTTCTCCCTATCTGTTCCTCAGATGTAAATAGTTTTTCCTCAAATGTGAGCAGTTTTTCTTCTGTCTAACTCATCTCCAGGGACAGGCAACTTAAAACAAAAGTGAAGCAAAACAAAAGAAGAATCTTAAAATGGCTACCCATCCTCTCACCCTGCCCTCAGGGGCAAGCAGTTTACCTTATCACTTACCCTCAGTGTTTCCCCATGCGGCCCACCAAATGCCGCAGTCTGGCTGGGCACAATTCAGGAGCCACTCGTCAAAAGAAACGAACTTTATTTTTAGAACCACACGCGCCAAAAAAGCTCCTGAGGAAAAACCTTCAGAGCCCAACTGCCACCACTGGCTTCCCACAAGCCTCTCAACCTCCCCCACTCCTCCTGCTCTTGAGGCCGATTGGCTGGGTTGTGTGGGCGGAGCCAAAGAAGTCCCCCAATGAGCAGCTCCGTAGTCTGAAAGGGCGGGGAAACAGCCCAATGAGCATCACCGCAGAGGAGCCAATCAGCTAGAAGTTTCTGGGGCCGCTGTAAGCCAATCATCAGCTGGCAGTCTAAAAGTTTGCTGGGGCCCCTTCGGCTGTGGCTCTCAACAGTAGGTAACAGAGAAAGTGTTGATGAAACCACAGTCAGAAAATCCGCAGTCTGCAAAATCAAGTTCTTCATGAACATCAGCATCACTGATTAACTGACAAAAGGCCAAGAAAACAGAGGACAGCGACTGGGGTTGTGGCTCAGTGGAAGAGTGCTTGCCTAGTGCTTGGGAGAAACTCAGTTCAATCCTCAGTGCCACATAAAAAGAAAGAAATAAAAAGTGTAAAATATACAATAATATTAAAGAAAAAAACAACGAGGACTGAAAACCTACTAACAGATTTAAAAGTGTCATCGTCAACAATGCATTGGGACTTCAGATTATCATAAATGTGCTTGACACAAATTAGACAACTTACAGAAACTGGACCATTTCTTTGAGAGAGACAATCTCCTACAACTTACACACAAGGGGAAATACACAAAACAGATGAGCCCATGGCTGCTGAGAAAAAGAGACTCAATAACTAATTATTTCCCAAAAAGGCAAGACAAAGCTCTGACATCTCAAATAGGCTTCCATGAGACACATAACAACTGCCACCAGTTTTCTACTTTTTTGCCAGAACATAAAAGCTGAGTTAACACCTCCTAAGTCTTCCTGAGGCATAACATACCATATTATCCAAATTAAATAGATAAAGAAAAGTATTAAATAGAAAAGAAGACTATGAATGATGCTCATAATCACAAATGCAAAATTTAATCATAAATGCAAAAAAACTGTACAATTAAGTCATCACACTCCAGGTGTCTATGCAAATGATGTGAAAATTATGGGCACAGGAATCCTCACTGCAGTGACTACAGCAGCCATATCCGGAACTGCCCAAAGCTAGATGCAAGGAAGATGCACCTTTCAATACTGAATGGACAAGCTGAAGCTTAACTACACCAAAGTAATCACCCAGAAAATGAGCTCTGCAGCCTGGAAAAATACAGCACCCTTAAAGGCAGACTGGTAAGTGAGAGAAGCCAGTTTGAAATGGCCAAGTGCTGCAAGATTCCAAGTCAAAAACATTCTGAAAAAGACAACATTATAGATGCACTAGCAGAACTGATGGGTGCCAGGGACTTAGGGAGCAGAGAGGGAGGAAGGAATGAGGAGGAGTGATGAACAGGTGGAACACTGGATGCCCAGAGCAGTGAAACTCTTCTGTATGATATTATCTTATATACAACGTGACACACAAAATCACATCACAAGGAAGAGGAACCCTAAAGTAAAAGATGAACTTTGGCTTATGCTAAATGTTGCTTCATCCATTCTCTTTATCAAATGTTCAACATTGGTTTAGTAACTAACAAACACCCTACACCAATGCAAAATGTTGAAAACAGTGGAGACTATCAGCTGGAGAAAAGGGGTATTTGATACTATGTGTAATGGCACATTTAATTGTCACCTTGATTGGGTTAAAAGATGCCGATGATTAATGGGCTTCTGAATGTGTCCATGAGGGTATGTCTACAAATGATTGGCATTTGGGATAGTGAATCAAACTGGAGAACCTCCTTAAGCTAGGCAGCACCATCCAATAGGACGGTGTCTTGGGTGGAACAAAATTCTTCACTCTCCCAAAGTGGACTCTGCCAGTGATTCTCTAGTGAGTTTCCAGAATCTTTGGTCTGAACTAAGGCAGCACCATTGATCCCCCTTGTTCTGAGGCTTCAGCCTCTGGGACTCTGCAGCTACTACTTCTCAAGCTCTTGAGCCTGCAGATGGCCACTGTGGACATCCACTTTCGGGTCAAGTAGGCTAACCTAATGAATCCCTTTTGATAATCATACTTCTTCTTGATACTTTTTCTCTAGAGAACACTGACTAATAAACTATGTAAGCCTAAAATTGCTCATAAAAACAAAGTTTATCAAATAAAGAAGTAAATAAACTACGAAGCCATGAAGTTTTAAAAATGTATACATAAGAAACAATATTATATGCTAAATACCTTTTTCATAATAATGCAAAAATAAAGCAAAGAGGAAGAGTCATAGTTATAAATTTCAAAAGTATGAACAAAAGCAAGAAAACTGATTTTCAATACTATTTTCATCTGGAAAGAAATTGGATAAGTCTTCAAGACTCATTCCCACTGCTGGTGTAGTGGTGTGCACCTGTAATTCCAGCCACTAGGGAGGTCAAGGCAGGGAAATGGCAAAAGTTTGAGGCCTGTCTCAGCAACTTAGCAAGACACTCAGAAATTCAGTGAGATTGGTCTTCATCCAAAATAAAAAAGGAGTCTGGGACTGTAGCTGAGTGGCAGACCACTTGTTAACATGTGTGAGGCACTGGGTATGATTCTCAGCATAAGATATTCTACCCATCTACAACTATACAAAATATTTTTTTTAAAAAAAAGAAAGAAAAAGAAAAAATAAATAAGAAGGGCTGAGCATGTGCTCAGTGGTCGAGTGCCTATAGGTTTATTCCCCAGTAAAACACCTGTCCACCTCCAGAACGTTGCTCACAAATTGAAATTTATTTCTGGAAGATAACTAAGCATGAGCAAGTCCATGGCATCAATACTCAGCACTCAATAAGAAAGCAAATAAATAAACAACAGTCTACAATACTAATTCTTTTGGGCTGGAGAGTAGCTTGGTAAAATACATGTAATGAGAGATAAAAATGATTATAATACAAAGGTACACAATTAGAGGCATAAAAACACAACAAAATCAGTGGAAAGACACCACACTTTCTCACAAAGAAGACTGAATGTTCCCATGATCTAAACTCTCTGAAAAAACACTGAGCGTTTCAGTAAATTCTGTGAAATTTAGGGCAGGGTTTACTGTATTTTGGAGGTAAACTTAGGAAAAACTACATCTAAAAATGGAAATAGTAGGGTTGGGATTCTGGCTCAGCAGTAGAGTGCTTGCCTAACACATGAGAGGCCCTAGGTTTGATCCTCAGCACCACATAAAAATAAATAAATAGGTATTGTGTCCAACAACAGCAACAACAAAAAATACTCTTCAAAAAATTGGAAATAGTAAACTGTATCTAAGACCAGCCAAAATGTTGTACAAGACAGAGAGAATAGAGAGAGCATTTATTTTACTCACAAATTTCATAAGCTAAAAGGCTAGCTCCCAAAGGAGTCACCCTACGAGGAGGCAGTTGGGAGGGAACAGGAATTAGGTGACATGGTGAGGGGATCAGCACCCTTATTTAGACACATGGATCTCTCCTTTGCAGAAAACAGGTGTCATTTACTCTTTCACTGATATTCAGTGATTAAATGATTACAGTTGGGTATTCAAGGTATTGCCAAAGTTGTCCTTAAAATTTACAATGAAGACGGGTGTGATGGTGCATACCTGTAACCCCAGCAGTTCAGGAGTTTCAGACCCTAGAAGATGTAGCAAGACTCTGTCTCAAAACAAAGAATCTAAAAGGGGCTGGTGGTTAAGCACCTCTGGGTTCCATTCCTGATAACAAAAAACCACACAGTTAACATTAACCTGCCAAGTTCAGACAACAACAGTGAAAAACTGTCATCCTTTGTCAAATTCATCACCTTGTAAAGGACAGATACTAGTTTTCATGAAATCACATTTATAAATTTATCCACCACTATTTTTGTAGAATTTGACTCAAATTCTGCAGCAATAATGCAAGCCAGAATTTCTCTGTATCTTACGTGGTATTTTGGAATCTAGGGTTGGATTTCAATTTGAAACCACTGAAAAGACAAATCTGAATCTTACATACTTTCTATACATACTCAGGGGTAGCAAAAGGTAATTAGGTAATTCGATGTTTTCTTTTTCTTTTTTTCTTTTTTCTTTGATGCCCCCGAGATTAAACCCAGAGATATTTTACTACTGAGCCACATCCCCAGTCATTTTTATATTTTATTTTGAGACGCAGTCTCACCAGGTTGCATAAGGCCCAGCTAAGTTGCTAAGGCTGTCCTCAAATTTGCAACACTCCTGTCTCAGCCTCTGGAACAGGAAAAATCACAGGTGTGCACCACTGTATCTGGCTGTAAGTTGGGATTTTTAACAATGGAAATGTAACTAGACTTTTGAAAATCCACCTCTCTCTTGTCCATCCCATTTGGCTCTGAATAAATAAACCTGGGCCTCAGATAAGTGAGCACATCATTTCAAAGTGATACACAGAAAGCTTTGGTGCTGAGGGAGCACAGATGTGTCAGGCTCCAGGGGCAGGGAAGGTCCCTGAATGCGGAACATGCTACCTCCTGGTCGTACTCATGAAAAGCATCCAGGATCACCCTTCCAGGCACCTGGACCATGACTCCAGTCTATGAGGATTTCAGGTCTGCACAGCTCTGCACTGGGGTGGGTGGTCCTTATGCTCTGGGAGAGTTTTCACTCCTTCACACTGTGAGAGACTAAAAGGGCAGGAGTCACTGCTGACCTGGCCCCTGAGCACCAGCATCCACAGGCTGACTGTCCACCTGTCTCCAAGGAATGGGAACAGAGCTTGGGGACAACAAGGTCCCAAGGAAGTAGCTGTTTAGATGAGGCCTTTTCTAGGAGTTTCCTCAGCCCAGGGCCCCCAGCAGCTTCTCTGAGAGGCTGCACCCCACACCACAGGCAGTCCTCTGGGAGGAGCTGACCCAGGGCCTGAAATTCTGTTCACCCTGCAAGGCACAGGGCAGCTGTGGGCACTCTGTGGCAGCTCCAGGAGAGGATAGTGGCCAAGGACATGGGACTCTGGGAGGGGTCCAAAGGGAACCTCTGCCCAAGATATCAGACATGGTGCCTACACCTAAGGAAGATAAAAGAAAAAGCACAAGATTTTTACAGCTGTGAACTCAAGTTCTCTATACAGTTGCATCTACATCAAAGAACCTTCAGAGTACTTGACTTTGGCTAACTAGACCACCATGAGGGTGGAAAGGCAGGGTTCTGTATGGAGAGCAAACATTATCTCGGGCTATCTTAAACCCTTTAATAGCCAATCACTTAATTTCTGTATCAGACCACAATCTCAAAAGTTCTCAGAATATATCACTAACCTTACCAGACGTCTCCAAAATCGACCAAAGCTCAGAATGCAATAACAGACCTACAGAAGAAATTTTCTTTATTTTTTTTCCTGTACCACACCAATCTGATGTTCCTACCAATGCAATTATAAAAGTTCATGGAGGCCAGGCACAGTGGCACACAACTCTAATCCCAGCAGCTTGAAAGGCTAAGATAGGAGGATTCCTAAATTCAAAGCCAGACTCAGCAACTTAGTGAGACCATCAGCAACTTAGTGACATTATGTCTGAAAATACAATATAAAAAGGACTTGGCATGTGGCTCAGTGTTTAAGTCCCCCTGGGTTCAGTCCCTGGTATATTAAAAAGGAAAAAAAAAAGAAAAGAAAAGAAAGAGGAAAGAAGAAGAAAGAAAGAAAGAAAAAAAGAAGTGATGTAATCTCTTCCAGGGAGGGACACACACATCATTCAGGGTAACTTGAATCCATGTTCCTTAGTATGGTAATTAATTTTGGGGTTAAAATGAACTATTTTCTGTAGCTGGGGTTGTCAATGCCTTTAATACAAACAGATTGGGAAGCTGAGATAGGAGGATCACAATTTTCAGGCCAGGCTGGGCACCACAGCCAGATCCTTTCTGAAAATCATACTGAAAAGAGCTGGGGATGAAGGACAGTCAAGGAATCAGACATTATTATAGTGGCATCCCCTTTTGTCACAGAAAATTTTAACTGGGTTTCTCCAGAAATCATCACCATGGCTAATTTTAGGACTGTCAACAAAAGAGTGTCCACAAAAAAGTGCAGTGTAGATAAACTTCCTATTTTTGTTTTGTCCTATTTTACTGGGCTGCTAGTCTGGAAGAAATCAGCACTCCAGGTGCTGGACTCCCCCTTACTAGTTTTTTACACACTTGTATCCAGTATAGTAGTTTGTAGAAATGTGCAAACAAGGCCTCTGGCCTTGAGCAGGGCTTCACAGAAAAATCAACAACCGGGCTCCATGGTAACAGCTGGTGGGGGAGGAAAGAAAGGGGAGAAGAAGCTCTCCCCTCCTCAGGTGCTGTCCTTGAAGGGTTAACTTGGCCAGAACAGAGAAAGAAAAACCTGCTTTTATGTGTGTGATGTGACAACTTGACTATGGTGACTCCACTTTGTGAACTCAGCCATGACACTCAAAAAGGTCATGACTGGGGCCGTTTGTATACTTTTGTTCATGAAAATTCCCCAAGAACACAGAGTGATCTATGGGGCCAACTGGAGACTACCTGACCACAACTTTCAGGCTTGCTTAGGTTGCCTGAACCCCCAAACTTCCCTTTTCTGGTTTTTGTGCTTAAATATGGAGCCAACTGAAGGCAGGGGCACCACTCTGACCATCTCATTCTTTCGAGACCAGAGTGTCTGCCACTGGCCAGCAATAAAGGCTTAACTGGAATGAGACTGTGTGGTCTGAGAGTTCTTTGGAGGTCCCGGTATTACAATGTGAACTTCTGAGCCCCTCCCCTTACATGCTGGGTATAAAATTCTGGAACCACCTGAACTCAGGGTTCAGGGGATGGATGGATTGATTATAGCAAAAACAGTGCCCTCTGAGACTGGCTGCAGCCAGATAAAACTGTTTCCAGCTACCTTCAGTGCCTTGCCTCCTTTGTCCCTACATCATTATTACCCTGTGTGCTTACCTAACTACAGGACTGGTGTGACTCTACATCATGGACTCTCAGAAAAGGGAGCAGTTGTACTCTAGTGATGTAGCCCAGGATTCCATATCCCTGGGATCTATAAACAACCCCCTGATTCCCTTTGAAGCAATTATTTTGACCAAACACAGGAAGTGTTAAGTGATCATTCTTTCCCCTCAAGGATAATATTCACAAATAGAAAACAAATGCTTTCAAAAGTGTTCTTCTCGCCAGGGACATTGGCACAAGCTTGTAATCCCAGATATGCTGGCAGGCTGAAGCAGGAGGATGACAAGTTGGAAGCCAGCCCAGCTTCCAAAACACATGGAAGGGAGGAAGGGAGAGAGGAAAGGAGAGAGGAAGGGAGGGGGGAAGGGAGAGGGGAAGGAGGGAGGAAGGGAGGGAGGAAGGGAGGGGGGAAGGGAGGGAGGAAGGGAGGGGGGAAGGGAGAGGGGGAAGGGAGGGGGGAAGGGAGAGGGGAAGGGAGGGGGGAAGGAGGGAGGAAGGGAGGGGGGAAGAGAGGGGGGAAGAGAGGGAGGAAGGGAAAGGGGGAAGGGAGGGGGGAAGGGAGGGGGGAAGGGAGAGGGGAACTTAGATTGATTGATTCTTTCCAGTATTTCACTAAGTGATAAGGACAATTAGCAGACGGTGTCCATTGGGAAGAATGACTGTCTGGCTGAGCTGTGAGGTGGAGGGAGGGGGCATTTTAGAAGGCAGGAGGCGCCTGCAATTTGGAGGACCGCCACCAGGTGGAGCTCCACTGGGAGAAGGAAGGTGCATTTGTGGCCCTGCTTCCTACACGTCGGGAAAAGTGAGTGCGGGCCACCGGTAGGGAGCAAAGGGGACACCTGGGACCTGAGGCACCCTTCCAAACCCAGGGCCAGGGGACGGGGCCCAGGGCCTCCCGACAGCAGAGACTCCGCGCGCCACTCAGCAGCTCACCAGAGCGCTGGGCCCCAAGGCAGGTGCTGATCGCCTACCTTCTGCAAACTCACCATTTTTGGCTTCTCTGGTGACCTGGCGTCCTCTGGAGGAACCTCCGGGCACCGGAGATCCCCGGGAACACGGGCAGCGCGGAGTCACCTGGGTCCCTGCAGCAGAGAACACGGGGCCTGGAGAAGGAGTAGCCCAGTCAGTGGGGAAGAAAAGTCCGCGAGAGTGCGGAAGCCCGCCCTTCCCCTCCCTCTGCGCACTGATTGGACAGTTCCCCCACAACGACCCGGATGGATGGCCTCCAGGCCCGTCTCTGGATCGTGACTGACAGCTACCATCATCCAATCACTGGCTGAAATTGGGTAGAGTGACAGATTCTTGGCCCCAGCCCTTTCAGGAGGAGCTTGGCGGCTGTGCTGGGAATGAATCCAGGTGGGAAGCCTTGGCTTAGCCCCCGGGACAGGGGTGACACCGGGCGCTGAGCTAGGCTTCAGCCATAGAGTGCTTTCCGAGCATGGGGAGGCCCTGGGTTTAACCTCAACAGGAGAACAAAGCACAGCTTCTCCAGGAGGCTGAGGCTGGAGGAGCCCAAGGTCAGGTCTGCATCTGCAAACAGTGACACCCTCCCTTAAAATAAAATGAAAAGGGGGGGATGGAGCTCAGAGGTCGGGGTCAAGCCCCGTTGGGTTTATTCCCCAGTACCTTAAAAAAGGAAGAATGATATTTTATTATATATTATATATATAACATATATTTTATATATTTTTGTATATATAAAATATATATCATATATATTTTATAAAATATATATAATATATTATATATTTTATATATAAAATATGTATTTTATATAATATATTCTATATATATAAAATAGATATTTTATATAATATATTATATATAATATGTATATTTTTATACATATAAAATATGTATATAATATATATTTTTTTCTCACATCCAGTACATCTAATCAGAATATTATATACACTATATATTATATATAATTTATAGTATATATAATATATATTATATATATATATATATATATATATATATATATATATATATATATATATTTATTTATTTTTCCCCCAGCTGATGCGACCTCAAGTGACTTAGAAAGACACGGTCTCCAAATTTTTGAAACACTTTTTAAAGATATCATATATATGACCCATATATAATATCTAAAAATGAAAACAATTTGAAAACTATTTAGTAATTCTCCTCACCTCCTGGCCTCTGTTGCTTTGAGGAGGCTCCTGATCTATCAAAGGAAACAACTGGGGTTGGCTCTGATGCCCAAGGCTCCCTCCCCAGCAGAAAGGGTGGGGGAGGAAGGAAGTCAATCATCTAGGGCAACAATGGGCTGTGGAAATAAAATGGGTGCTTTGTGCTTAGTGTAGATGTTCTACTTTGACTGTTAGGAAGTCTTCTGCAGAGATGTGACTCTGGTGACCCCACAGGTCTGGTCAGGTGTTCACCCAAAACCAAACAGAAAAGTTCTGATGCAAAGCAGAAAAGAAACTTTGACCAGTGCAGCTACACCAGGAAGACAAGGAAACCCTGTCCTTACCCTGTCTTCAGATTCTGACAAGGACTTTGAGATTTTATAGAAAGGGTAATCATAGGCATGTATGGATAGGGGATATTGTCTCTAGGATTTAGTATTATCTGTAGGATTTAAGCTTCAGGCATCTGTGGTCTTATAACATGTCTGTGAGCTTACTCTCACTTGCCCCCTTGACACATGTTGCTCTATTGCAAAGACTGACCTCACTTTGTCAGGAGGAAGTCCCCCTCCAGTGTATTCTTTCCATGTCAAGGTTTTCAAGAAAAGCCACAAGCCCTAGGAAGCAATATACCCCCAGTAGCTGACCCACCACTCTCAGCATCCTGGGTTTCAACTGATAGTCCAACCAGAAAGAAATGAAAACACTGCTCAGCTGGACCCATTAACCCTGCATATAAACCATAAAAAATTGCCACTTGGGGCCAATACTGCCTGTCATGTCTATCTCCCTCTTGGAAATTAAGTACAATTTTATTCTCTACTCTTCAGTTGGGCATTGTGAAGTCTATCACATCCTGCTCACTGGCCCAAGTTCATTCTACCTAACAATATTGCCCATGGCCAAGGGGGGCTATTGTGTAGATAGTCCTATTCCCACAAGTGTGGAAAAAGTGGACACATAGCTGCCCAGGGCTGAGAATTGAATTCCAGGTGCCTTTATTGTCCCCCACGGTAGAGACTGAATGGAGGGCAGGGGCACTTTGCCACTGAGCATCCCTTTTATTGTGGTTCAGAGAAGGTGGGTGTGAGCACAACTGTAATGGGCCTGAGAGAATAACTCCAGATGGTGACTCCAACCTACTATCAATCCAATGAAGAAGGTGACAAATCAGAGGGTGAGATCAAGCATAATTGATCATGCCTGTAATCCCAGAGTCTCAGGAGGCCGAGACAGGAGGATTGCTATTTCGAATCTAGCCATCAGCAAAAATGAGGTGCTAAGCAACTCAATGAGAGCGTGATTCTAAATAAAATACCAAACGTGGCTGGGTATGAGAATATAGTATTTTGCCTTAAATGTACAATTGAAACATAAAAAAGGCAGCCTGAGAGCAAGGAGAGCAAAATGGAGAGTCATGTGTACAGCCTCAGACTGTGGATGTGGCAGATCCCGAGTCCATGCACCTGAACCACCCTGGACACACAGGTGGTAGGGGAGGGGTCACCCTGACCAAGAGAGAAAGAAACAGTGTTGATTTAGGTAAAGTCAAAAGTGTCTAGGTCCAAGATGCACTCAATCCAAGAAGACTTTCCTGGCACAAAAAGACAAAGGAGTTGGGGACAACTAAGGGTGTATTGCTTTATATACAAATATGTGGGGGTTTTGATACCAGGGATTTAACTGAGCACTGCCTAACCACTGAGTCAAACTTCCAGCTCTTCTTTACTTTTACACAGGTTCTGGCTAAGTTCCTTATGGCCTCCCTAAGCTGCAGAGGCTGGCTTCAAACTTGAAGTTTTCCTGCATTAACCTCCCAAACCACTGGGATTTCAGGCATGTGCCCCTCTGCCGCGCAGCATGCTTCTTTAAGCAGCCCAGTGGGACACAGTGAAACCCAGGTGAGAATCTGGAAGTTGGTGCACCCCGTAGTACTTTGCCAAATAGGAACTGGGGTGGGAAGCAGGGACCTTGTGAACCAGAGGATAGTATGCTGACTGCAACTTGCCTGCTCGCCCAGATGTTCCATCCTGTAACACTGTCTGCAAAAGCTGTGCTTATTCTGTACCTGTGTCTCTTAGTCTTTTAGAGGACTCACACAACAATGGTGGGAACAGATGGTTAAGAGAATAATCCTGTAAAATAGGCCCACTGTGCTGACCTGCACATGCATTCTTTTCCAAAAAGCAATTTACCTGCAACTCTGCCTGGACTAAGTGGACAGGAGATGTCACATTCCTCAGCCGACTACCTGTGATCTGCATGAGAAATGCAGGCAGGAAACCCCCTAAGAGGAACCCAAGTGACTATGCAGGGACAGACTTTGTGACTCTTTCCACAGACCAGATTTGGGAAGAAAGGATAATTCTTTGGATAAGAATCCAATTAGAATGGCTCAGCGTGGGCCAAGGTGACATAGAGTTGCCATGACCCTTGAGACTTGAAAGTATGATGTCACCCTGCTGTCAAAATTCAAAAACTGCACCTGCGCAGGACTCTCTGGAAACTTCCTGGGGACTCCAATAAAACTAGAAAACTCTGCTTTCTGAGAGGACCCACTCTCGCCCTTGAGAATGTCCCCTTCCCCTTCAAGAAGTTCATGCCTGTTACAGGGCAAAATGTCTGAAAACTTTCTGATGTGATTGCAAAAATCAAGGGTTCAAGGGGGTCTTTTCACTGCCTCAGTTTCTCAGGAGGTCCCAGCTCTATAATGAGTTCATTCTCTAAAAAAAAAAAAAATCAGAAACCTTCATTAACAAACAGCAAAACAAAACAAACAACAACAAATACAGATCAGTAACCTGCTAGAGCAGCCTCTGCAATTTAGCTTCACTCTGTCTCAAAATAAAACTTGCAATAGAAATGTAGTTCAGGGTATGTAGTTCAGAGGTCCGGGAATGGTGGTGCACACTTCAAGACACAGCAGCTTGTGAGCCTGAGGCAGGAGGACCGTGAGTTCAAAGCCAGCCTCAGCTATGGTGAGGTCCTAAGCAATTTGGTGAGAACCTGTCTCTAAATAAATTACAAAATAGGGCTGGGGCTGGGGCTCAGTGGTTGAGTGCCCCTGCGTTCAATCCCCAGTCACCACCCTCCTCAAAAAAAGACATAAGAAAATAGAATGTAAAAGGGCAGATATAAATCTAACAACTTCAACATGGTGTGGGTGAAGCTCACCCTACATACAGGCTTGAAGAGTCAGAAAGCTGGACAGGGATCATGGCTGCATCACTGGCTGATGGTTCCTCTCACTAAAACACTCAGGCTCACTCCAGGGGAACTGGGCTGCACAAAATAACCACACAAGAGACACAGATACCTTTTTCTTTGGGTTCTGTGATGGCTCCAATTACCTTAAGGGTTCACAGAAAGAGAGACAGAGAGAGAGAAAGAGAGAGAGACACAGAGAGAGAGAGAGAATTTCAGGGGTTGATGTAGTGATCCCTCAGAGCCTCTTGCTTCAGTACTGGAAGGCGGGGGGTCATTCAGAGTGGCTCCCCACATATTTCCTCTTCCTTAATATTTGAAGGCGATTGGGAAATTGTATCTTTCAGTCCCTGGATTCTTGCTCCAAGGTCATCATGATCTGCTATTGAAACACAGAAGGCATTAGTAGAAAACATACTATCTCTGGGACATAACCAACTTGGAAGATCCAGGTTGTTGTTGTTGTTGTTGTTATTCTGCCAAACACTTATCAGAAGATACTTCATCTTTTCTCGATTTTATTGGGGAGCCTTGCACTTGGCAATGTTAATATGGACATTTTCATTTGGCATGATGCTTCAACCTTTCCACAAACCATGGAGCAGAGGGCTCAGTCACAATATTTATCACAGTGGCCTTTTAGAGCATTTTAACTCAGTTCTAATTTTTCCATCAGCATTTATCTGACTATGAAAGCTCTTGGAAGTAATTTAAGTCCGACGTTAAGAGAATCTCTATGTTGTAAGTTTGAAACAGAGCCATAGAGACTGTATCATGGAAGCAAGGAATAATATTTAAAGTAGTCACTTCAAAGATATGAGACCAGGAGCTGGCCTAGGTCTGGTTAATTGGCATGCACCTGTTTCAGACCTGAACCTTAACTTCAGCAGAGTGTAGCTCTGAAATATCAGCTGGCAATAACTAAGATGAGTTGTATTCATACGGGCGACAGGATAGTCATCATCCTTTCTCTTAATTCTCACATTTAAGGAGTCTGTTAGGTCTGTCAGTGATGTAGATTTTCTGAAGGCAGAAGACAAACATCCTAACATCCTTTTGGGTGCCATCTCACTGAGGGTTAGGGTATTACCAATAAACTTCCAGGTGACAGGCATCCTCCTGTAATTGTTCTTGTCCATTCTAGGAGACTAGCCTAAATGCATCCACTATTTCTAGAACTCTTGTATGGTACTGACTAGACATTTGCATAATACTTAGGAATACTCAGAAATAATACTTAGGAAACGTGACAATTTCTATTGTAGAATGATCAGGGCAACCCTACATTGGTGGATACCTTATGTAAATAACTGGCCTGTAGAGAAAAAATTCTATTTCAACAATCTTTCTCTTTGGACAATGGTCCAGATAAGGAGTCTTAATTTCTAAGGGCCAGCATGATTGTCTGGTTTAGGTTTCTCATATGGTGACTATTCCTCAAATATAATCCCAGACAACCTGTTTGCCATAGGATCAACATATAACTGACCACTACAGTCGGTAGGATTAATCTAGTTTCATGGGTGGACTTTCCAGTCCACACTACAATGTACATTAAAAATGGATCTGAGGGCTGGGGCGGTGGCTCGGTTGTGGAGCGCTCGCCAAGCACGTGCAAGGCCCTGGGTTTAAGCCTCAGCACTACATGAGAAAATAAACAAAATAAAGGTATTTTTTCCATCTGCAACCAAAAAACAAATTAAAAAAATAGATCTGAGAAATGGGTCCATAGAAGTCTCTTCATAATTTTTGCTTACCTGATAAGCTCATGAAGCTGCGTGGTTGTAAACTCTGCAGTTGGAAGATTTACCTTCCTGTGTCAGGTTTTTCAGTCATTTTCATGATGACAGGTTTAAATTCTCTGTTTTCAAATCTAATTTAATTTACTTAATCATATCCAGCAGCAGTGAACATAATTCAGTAAATTCAGCAGCAATCTCGAATTTTTTTTATGGTGGTGCTGGGAATTGAACCCAGGGCCTTGTGCATGTGAGCAAAACACCCTAACAACTGAGCTATATCCCCTGAGATTTTCAATATTACAATTAAGAGAAAAAATTAAATATTTTGTAATATCTAGTGTGTGCCTCTGGGGTCCTGTGTTCCCCCTTTTCTTTATTTAATAAAATTGAATAAAGACTTGTCATAAGTCATAGTATAATCAGTTTAAGTTATAGATAGTAGTACATGTATTTAAATGATCAGATTTACCTTGTATTGATTATTGTAATTTCCCAATATATATACTAGTTGACCCATCCTAACAATTTAAAAGGAATCCTAATCTCTTTCTGAGAGAAGGTCTCAAAATATCTTTATGTCTCAGAATATTATCCTTTAAATAGGTGTCTCTCGATTGTCTTTTAAAAAAAAAGTCATTAAGCATTATATAAATCCTACCATATTTTTATGGATAATAGGTCCAGTCAGAGAACTTCCATCATGTCCATAATTTTTCAACAAGGTTTGCAACTTTTATTGCTTAAAACTAACGTACAACTTTAATTTGGAGAACCTCAGTCCTAATAAAATTCCCAGATCTCAAAATGATTCAACAAACAAAATATGCAAGAATGGAAACTCTTTGATTCAATCAAATTTAGTCTCCAAGGAGAATTGAAAAAATTAGAATCTAAGTCAGCAGTTTAATGTATTTAGTGTTTTATCAAGGATGTCAATTTATTCACCAAAATTAATCCTTGCCTTAAAGAATAAGAATCATTAGGCAATAAAGACCTTGCTTAAAGGAATTAAACTTAATATTTTAATAGGTCTTTATCATGTCAAAATATGAACAAAAATATTAGCTCAGTATCAGCATAGAGAGTAAAATCAGGGAAATAGCCTGAAATATCCTTGAGTTAATGAGTTAAAACTTTTAGTCAATCCAGTACATATAAATCTTTTTTTTACATCTCTATATTATCTGTCTAATTGATAATATAAAAATATTTCTATTTAGGAAAATATTTTTATCATTAAAATCTAGAATATAAAGATGTTGGTTTACCCAAAGATGATTTCTTTCTTCTTAGGACCTCCAATGTGTGCTTCTCCTCTGTTGAAATTCCTTTTAGAATTTTTCCTGGTTATACTTTGAAATAATTTCTAAAAACTTTAAAATCTTTGTACCTTGATAAAAAGCAATATCAATGAGGGCTGGTGTTGGGGCTCAGTGGTAGCACGCTTGCTGGCATGCATGAGGCACTGGGTTCGACTCTTGGCACCGCATACAAATAAATCAAAAAAGTAAAGGCCCATCAACAACTTAAAAAAATATTTTTTTTAAAAAAAAGAAAAGAAATATCAATAAAAATATAGTTAAAGTCCTTGGATATTTCTGTAGATAAGGGCATAACCTGTTATTAATACAGTAGAATTGATTAACTTTATGTAACCACATGGTTCTTAAGATATTTTGGATCCATTTCAATTTGTTTTTAACTAGGAGTGCACGCGTGCATGCTTGCATGTGACGTCATGTGATGAGGGTGAAGATCCTTGTGTATACATTTATTTATTTCTTGTAATTATATAGTCAGGAACAAGAAGAAGGATTTTTGGGGCCATTCCAGGAACATGGATGGCTTTGTTTCTGTGATAAGCAAATTCCTCCTCAAGTTACAGCCATCTGATCCTGTAGGAGGTTCAGAAAACACACACACAAACACACACACACACACACACACACACACACACACACACACAGGCTGAACCCTTTTATTGAAAAGAAGCCATTCAAATGAGGTCAGGGGTCAGGTTTCAGGGGGCTGAGTCTAGCTTCCTGATGTCTGTGTCAGCAGGTTGACTGATATCTAGGAAGGCCACACCCAAGGGCAGAGCAAGAGAAGGGGACACACAAAGGTAGTTTCCATGGAACATTCTATCCCAAATGGGGCAAAGGAGTAGGATTACAGAAGAATAGGTGAGTGTGGCTCCACCCCCATGGGTGATGCGTCTACGTCTGAAGACATGTCTTTGACTTCATGAGCTGGGACACTGCCCATGTCATTGGTCAGAGCCTCTTGCTTCAGGACTGGAAGGCGTGGGTCATTCAGAGTGACTCCCCACAAATGGCCCCTGTGATGAATGGGTCTCCCAAGAGCCTTGGTTTCAGCTTTGGAGTTGTTCTGTATCCTCGCTTGCAGTGAAAGCATGAATGAGAGTCAGACCCCATCATTCCTCCTCCAATTAAAAAATCCTGCAGGAGAAGGGGGAAGTGTGTGGGAAGGGCGCCCCCTGCAGGGCTCTTGCAGGAACACACGGCTGCAGAGTTCTTAGGGTCCCTGTTAGCCTCAGATTGTGTCACCTGAGCAGCAAGTGGAGACATACTCTAAGATCCCCCAGATTTCAGAGATGAGGGTATTTGCACAGAGAATATCAATAACCTTTGGAAAACATTAATTAGCAAAATAATATTATATTGATGTCTGCATAGGTTTTGGAATGCTTCAATCTAGAGACTGTTTTCACATTCTTTATGGTGTTTGAAGAGAAAATTCTTATAAATTTGATGAGGTACTCTTTACCAAATTTTCTGTTCTTGCTGGTGCAGTGGTTCATGCCTGTCATCCCAGCAGCTCAGGAGGCTGGTGAAGGAGGATGGCGAGTTTCAAACCAGCCTTGGCAACTTAGTGAGGCCTGAAGCAACTCAGTGTGAGACCCTGTCTCTCAATAAAATATAAAGAAGAGCTGGGCATGTGGATCAGTGGTGAAGTGCCCATAGGTTCAATTCTCCGTACCAAGAAAATAAAATAAAAAATAAAAAAATTTTAAAAGTGGTTTCTGATTGTACTTTCAGTATAATTCTAAGACATCTTTCCTCTCTCAAGATCACCAAAATTCCCTCTTGGTTTTTGCCCTGATAATTCGAGTATTTTCAGTATTTGCATTTCTGTGTGTTCCATGACACTAGAGTATTTTGACACATTGTACATACATGGAGTGTAACTTATTCTGATTAGGATCCCAGTCTTTTAGTTGTACATGATGTGGAGTTACCCTGGTCTGTAGTTATATATGAACATAAAAAATGTGTCCCATTCAGTTTACTCTCTTTCCTATACCATCCCCCTCACTTCACATAATTTCCCTTTATCTAATCCAATAGAATTTTATTTTTCCCTCCCCAATCTCCGTGTGTGTGTGTGTGTGTGTGTGTGTGTGTGTGTGTGTATCACATTTTCTTTATCCATTCATCTGTTGAAGGGCAACTAGGCTGATTGCATAGTTGAGCAATTGTGAAATTTTGATCCCCAAAGTTCGTTAAAACAACATAAACTGGATATATAATATTTGAAGATGTCTTTTAAAAATCATAGAAAATGAAATAACTAGGATTCCCTTCTATCATCTTATGACATACAAAATTTCTTTAATTTGGTTTAAGAAAATAAAATGTACAGCATCATAAAACCAGGAGGGATAGCGTTTTGGAGTCCTCTGTGGACAGAGGCTCAGGACTGGGTTTCAGCATGGCCCAGGGGATGCAGCCCTGCCCGCACCTTCGTGAGAAAGAGGGAAAGATTGAGGAGGGAAGGGAACTGTGTTTTCAGAGGAGCTTTACCTGAAAGCCAGTGGAAGACTTTTTTCTATAGGAGAAACTTCCTAGTTAGAGCTAGAAACCTTATCTCCTGTCCCCTCAATGCTGTTGAAAGGAAATGGCAGAGTCAGATGCTGTCACGGGTCCCCTGTCACAGGCATTAGCTCCCTGCAGCCTCAGGACAAATGTAATTGCAGCTATAAATCCATAGATCAACAAAACTCCATAAATCCAAAAAGCATGAAAAGCATGAAAAGGAAAAAAAAACTTTTTGAGACACACAATAGTGTCATGGCTCAAAGGAAGTCAGGACAGGAGCAGCCTGTGGGTGGAAGAGCTATTCCTTCTCAGAGTCTGAGAACTGGAGGCCAAGCCATGCGGTATCCTCTGGCTGTTTCTTTGCATTTCTCTAATTGCAAGAAAAGCCAAAAACCTCAGCAGACGCAGAGCCCAGTTCTAACAGAAATCCTGTTCTTCTGGTGAGATCATCTGAACCCACACGAATTCTAGGTTTCTGACACCAGATCTGCGATCACTACTGGGTACTTTGGATGAAAAAATGGGCAGAAACACACACACACACACACACACACACACACACACACACAATGAAAATTCAGGAATTTCACTAGTGCTGTGGTTTGGATGGGAGGGATCCCTCCAAAGCTCATGTGTGACAAAGGCAAAAGGTTGATCAGAAAATGCCTGAAGTGAGGCAGGACATCATGGCAGAAACATTGTCAGGACATGGTCACCATGAAGCAGAGATGGGGGAGAGACACACACACACACAGATATAGAGATCCTCACCTCGACAAGATAGACCCATGAAGGCCGCCCCTAGTGCCCAACTCCTCTAGCCACACACCACCTGTCCAGAGCTCTGCCCACGTTATCCCTGTCAGTACGTTAATCCACTGGTTGGGTTAAGGCTGTGCGAAACCTGATCATTTCAACTATAAACCTTTTGTATTGTGTCATTCATGAGCTTTTTCGGGACAGCTCACATCTAAACCATGACAGCACTTTTGCTACAATGTGTCATCTATGTTTTGTCTTGGAATTCGTAGAAATTTTTAGTTGATGTGTCTTGTTGGGGTTGAAAAAATGTAGGCCATTATTTTCTGTGAATATCTCCCTTCCCCACTTTTTATTAAAATTTCAGTTTTCTTTTAATGGATCAAAGATTTGGGAATAAAACCAGAGACCCTGCATCTAATAAAAGAAAAAGTAGGCTCTAACCTCCATCATGTGGGATGAGGTCCCAACTTCCTTAATAAGACCCTATAGTGCAAGAATTAAAACCAAGAATCAGAAAATGGGATAGAATCCAACTAAAACGTTTTTTTCTCAGCAAAATACACAATCTGTGAGGTGAACAGAAACCCTACATCTTGGGAGCAAATCTTTTCCCTCACACATCAGATAGAGCACTAATCTCTAGGGTATATAAAGAACTCAAAAACCTAAGCACCAAAAAACCAAATAACCCGGTCAAAAAATGGGCCAAGGTCCTGAACAGACACTTCTCAGAAGAGGACATACAATCAATCAACAACTATATGAAAAAAATTCTCATCATCTCTTGCAATTAGGAAATGCAAGTGAAAACCACTCTAAGATATCATCTCACTCCAGTCAGAATGGCAGCTGTTACAAAGAGAAACTACAATAATTGTTGGCGAGGACGTGGGTAAAAAGAAACACTCATACACTGCTGGTGGGACTGCAAATTGGTGCAGCCAATATGGAAAGCAGTATGGAGATTCCTTGGAAATCTGGGAATGGAACCACCATTTGACCCAGCTATCCCACTCCTCAGTCTATACCCAAAGGACTTAAAAACAGGACACTGCAGGGACACAGCCACATCAGTGTTTGCAGCAACACAATTTACAATAGCTAAACTGTGGAGCCATCCCAGATGCCTTTCAGTGGATGAATGGATAAAAAAAATGTGGCATATAAACACAATGGAATATGACTCAGCAATAAAAGAGAATAAAATCATGGCAATTGCAGGTAAATGGATGGAGTTAGAGAATATAATGCCAAGTGAACTTAGTTAATCCCCAAAAAACAAATGCCAAACGTTTTCTCTGATATAAGGAGGCTGACTCATAGTGGGGTAGGGAGGGGGAGCATGGAAGGAATAGATGAACTCTAGATAGGGCAGAGGGGGCAGGGAGTTAGAAAAGATGGTGGAATGCGATGGACATCATTATCCAAAGTACATGTATGAAGACACAATTTGGTGTGAATATACTTTGTATACAACCAGAAATATGAAAAATTGTGCTCTATATGTGTACTAAGAATTGTAATGCATTCTACTGTCATTTATAAATTTAAAAAAATAATATTTATTTTTTTAATTGTAGTTGGACATAATACCTTTATTTTATTTATTTATTTTTATGTGGTGCTGAGGATTGAACCCAGGGCTTGAACATGCTAGGCAAGTGCTCTACTGCTGAGCCACAACCCCAGCCCTCATTTCAGCTTTTTAAATATCCATAGATTAGAGTGCTTATGTATAATATACTTCAGATCACTTCATGTTCTAAATCTTTTTTTTTATATATATACACTTTTAGATGCTGGGGATTGAACCCAGGGCCTGATCATGCTAAGCCCAGACTTGACCACCAACCTACATCCACAGTCCTAAAACTTTAATTTGAATTTCTTACCCTGACTATGAATACATAGTAACCTGTTTTGCAGTTCCCAGAAGCTTTCTTCTACAGTTTCCAATCTATCCAGTCCAGTAAATGTGATTTTTTTCTGTACTAGGGATTGAACCCAGGGGCACTCAACCCCTGAGCCCTTACCCCAGTCTGTTTTGTATTTTATTTAGAGACAGGGTCTCGCTGAGTTGCTCAGGGCCTCACCGAGTTGCTGAGGCTGGGTCTTTTTAGAGCATTATCATCTAATTCCAATACCTGGAACATCAAAAGATTTACTTTAAATTCTTGTGTTTATTTTAGGTTTGCGGGTCATTGGCTTCCATTTTTTTCCAGGTCTCATAGATCTTTATTTAATTTTGTATAAATTACATAAGAAACAGGACTGGGGTTGTGGCTCAATGGTAGAGCGCTCACCTAGCATGTGCAAGGCCCTGGGTTTGATCCTCAGCACCCCATAAAAATAAACAAAGAAAATAAAGATGGTATTGTGTCCAACTTTAAAAAAATTTTTTTAAAAATCACATAAGAAATGAACAAACATTTTGATTGTTCTCTCCAGAGACAGAGTGAGCCTTTTTCCTGTCTCCATTGATGATGAGGATGATCACTCAGATTCCCAACAGAGTGGATTCCAGCGCAGACTCTGTTTTACCTGCAGGTAGGTGCCACCTGCCTGCTACTTCCTCAACCCAAGCCTCCAGATCTGCCTCTGTTTTTTGTTTTGTTTTGTTTCAAGAGGACTTTCATGTGGTGCAGTGTGAATCCTGGAATTTTCTGTATGGAAATCATGGAGTACATGAGCAGCAATGTCAGCAAACCAGGTGGTCCACGTGAAAATGGATTGGGGGAAGAGGGCGTCCATCAGATTTCACAGGGAGAGGATCTTCAGAGCCTCAGGAGGATCTAGGGACCTCTCACCCCCAGAATCCAGGCATCACAACATGTGCAAAGGGTATGGATTAATTTGAACTTTAAATCCAAGTAAGAGAACTTGGAGTTGTCTACAAGATTAGGATGTACTTTTTTTTGTCAAGGGAACTCATTGGAAATTTTGAGCACCTTTCCCCAGATGGTTGTTATCCAGAATAGAATCAAATTAAGGGGACAAGCAAAATGTTCCACTGGGGACTCCATAGTTCTATGCTCCCCAGTGAGATCTTGTCACCTTAATAGAGACACTAAGATTGCAGGCTGCAGAAAGATGAGCTCACAGCACCCTTTCCTTAGACCCATGCAGGTTATGCTCAGGTGCACCAAGTGCCCTGCATCCATCCAGGTAGGTGCCTCTCCGTTCCACAGAGATAGTGAGTGAGTACCTGGGTCCTGTAGGAGGAGGTTGCAAGGGGCAAACTGGGTCTAGGAGTGAGGTTTTTGGTAGCTTGTGACACCCAGCTCTCACCCCTATATTTAAGAAGACTGAGGTGCTCTGTGAAATGTGAGGAAGGAGATCTTCCTAGGTTGTGTCACCCTTTGTGACACAGAAAGTTAGGTGCTATTTTCAATTGGAAGTGCTAATTATCTCAGGTTTATATTTAATTTTCTTCTAGCAACTACAGCAGTGCTCATGTTATATATGCATTTCCATGTTTGATATGCTATTTACTCCTAAACCAATAATCAGGGATGTAATAAGTCGCCTGTATGCTTTATACTAAATATACTCAGGTTTCCTTCTCTCACCTTCCTGAACAAATAGAATATTACTGACCTGTGACTACTAGACTTTGAGGAATTAAAAACCATAATTTTATATAACCCAGAAGGTAATGAGGACAACCTCACATGGCCACAGGCTTCTATTGAAGTTTCTCATGCAATCTTTGCTGTACTACATTTAATCTCACAATTTAGAAGTGAATGGTGCCACTCCATTGTGTGTGCTCTGCTCATGAGCAAATTTCAAGTGAGAGGACAGTGGTCCTGTGTCACCTTCCCAGGAAAAGACCAGTGAATGTGATTGTGGTGTCCTTTTCCTTCCCCAATGACAAGGTAACATTATCATCTATAGATAGATAAGAAGAATATTTGTGTCCATTAATCTTCTTTCTTTTCATTAGTCACTTAAAAATTCTTTTTTCCCTTTCCCTAATAATGAAAGTGTCTGAAAGGCCTTTGATTATATATGCCACATTTTTAAATCCATTCATCCACTGAAGGGCATCTAGTTTGGCTCCACAGTTTAGCTATTGTGAATTGTGCTGCTATAAACACTGATGTGGCTGTGTCCCTAAAGTGTGCTGTTTTTAAGTCCTTTGGGTATAGACTGAGGACAGGGATAGATGAGTCAAATGGTGGTTCCATTCCCAGATTTCCAAGGATTCCCATACTGCTTTCCAGATTGGCGGCACCAATTTGCAGTCCACCAGCAGTGTATTAGTGTGCCTTTTCCCCACATCCTAAAATCATTTTGTTCTGGTGTGTATTTTCAGGTCCTATTTCATGCAAATGCACTTTCAGAAAAAAATTGAATCTATCTTCTTTTCTTCTTCCTAAAGCAAACTGGACTTGCCTCATGTCATCAGGGCAACAGATCCTCCTGTAGGTAAGTTTGGGTTTCCCAGTGATGACAGCTTAGTGTCTGTGATGAATCTAATTTGCTGTTCCCTGTTGTTGTTAGAAGGCTAATTTTTTTTTAATGATTCTGAATACGGACTTTAAAATATTCTTAGGGTCTATCTGTAAGTGTGAACCCTGAGCTGTATTTAAGTCCTTCCAATTTACTGAAAAAAATGGATTATTTTCAGCCTTATTTTCTGGAAATAGCTGCCATTCATTCTCCAGGATTTTCTCCTCCTTGATCCTGTGGCTTATATAAGTCACAGTGACTCTGCACCCAGCAGGGCACCTGGCTGTGTGTGGCTGTGCCCTCCCTGATGTGCAAACTGTTTCTCCCTAGTGCTCTTCAGAGTTTCCCAGTTACATCTCTGTCACAGAGAAGAACTTCCTGCCCAATTTTTCCTGAGATTCAAACCCATTTAAAGCAGCATGAGTTCCCCTCCCAGATTTCACTTGTCCATCTTACTTTAGCCATGGGAATCATGGTAAAGTTGAACTACGTAGCAACCATGAATCAAAGTGTGCTCCTTTGCTGCTGCTAGTATTATTATTTTGGTACCAGGGATGAAACCCAGGAGTGCTTGACCCCTGAACCACAACCCCAGAACTTTTCACATTTTATTTAGAGACAGGATCTCCCTAAGGTGATTAGGGCCTCTTTAAGTTGCTGAGGCTGGCCTCAAACTTGTGATCCTTCTGTCTCAGCCTCCCAAACTGCTGGGATTACAGGTGTGCACCACTGCACCTGGGCCATGTTACTTCCCCTGTGACTTATGTCCCTCTCTATGAAAGGTGCAGTCTTTCTAATGTAGTTTGCTGTGAACAGTGTGTTAACCAAATACCATCACATTGCTAAGAGCCACAGGTTAGGAGGCCCCTTCATTACCCTGCAGAGAAGCAGAAAGTTTCATCCTGGTCTTGAGCCTCTGGGCTCTTCTGTGCTAGACAGGTGTGAGTGGTAGGTGTGATGGCTGGGAGAGGACACGCTGGACAATTTCTTTTATCTCATTTTTATAAAGGGTTCATATTCACCAGAACTCACTCTAATGTCAATGAGCTGTTAACACAGATGTAGCTACATACTTTAAAATATCACTTACATATTGTATGATATTTAAGTCAATCAGTATTCTGTATTGGATGTATGATTTGCTGATACATTATGCTTCGATCTGAAATTTAGATGGAGGATGGGTACAGGAATCCCAGGGTCTCGGAGGCTGAGGCAGGAGGATTGTGAATTCAAAGCCAATCTCAGGCCCTGGGCAACTTATGAGACCCTGTCTCAAAATAAAAACGAGGGGTGGGGCTTGGACTGTGTATCACTGGTTGAGGACTCCTGGGTTCAATTCTTCGTAGGAAAAATAAACTCTTTGGTCACAGCTGGATAGATTCAGAAATATGTAATTCTCCTGGGTCTACACTGTTTCTGTTGTTGAAAGTGTTTGCTCACTCTCCTTCATGCTCTGGAGAAAGGAGACTCATTTTTTTTATGCTGCTACTATGCAGTTTTGCCTTCAGGCAAATAAGACTTTCTGGTCATTTTAAAGCAACAATGAACTGGGGTCTTAATTTATGAATATTTTTGAAAACTCATGACTTCCTCTCATCCCTATTTTTCCCAAACTTTCCTGTTTGCACGACTACATAGTTTGAAAGTAAGACTGAAAATCATTCCTTGAATTCTCTGATTTGCAGGTGATTTAAACATGCTACTGAAAGGGTTTTACAGTGCTGTGTGCTTGCCTTGCACATGTTTTAACATGAATTAAACACAATAAAAGCAAAGTCTCCATTTCACACAAATGGTATAAGAGAACACCATTTTAGAACTAAAATTTAATTTTTTTATTTTAAAATGTTGTACATAAACGATTATAGTTAAACATAGATGTTTAAGTTATTCTTTAAAGCTTCATCAGTATATATTTTACCTACATGAAACAGTTGTGTAAGAACAGATGTATGTAATTTTATGTATCAAGATGTAAGGGAATAATATCTGTGCCTGTGTTCATGTGTGCCTTGTGGAAGATCTTCCTAGTGTCATTTCTGGGCTTGTCATGGTAGCAAACATGAATATAGTGAATTAGTGAAAAAATAAAACTTTATTTTTCCTCATAACTACATCTGGGAAAAGAAGCACTTTTTCCCTAATGGTGTAGAGAATTTCTCTTTTAGACAAACACTGCATGTTCTTACTCATCTACAAAACTTAAAAAGCATTGCACACACTCTCCAAAAAATGTTGTTCCAGCAGATCATTCAACAAATTCTCCAGCATAAATTTTAGTCTTGGGCATTTGATTCTATAAAAATGTCACCTTGAACTTGTAATAGAGATGACATCTTAGAGCTCATCTTTCAGGAATGGGCAGGACACCTGTCCTTTAATTAAAACCCTGAAACACCAACTCTGTTTTAAAACAGCACCAAGTCTAGTTATAAAGTCTTAAAAAGGAAAAAAAATAACTATGCTCTTGGTAATTTCTCCAGAATGATCTAACATAGACTAGTTACCCTGGCTAGAGGATTAACAACAATGTGACATGTGTAGCCACCTCAGAGAATTCCAAAGACAGATATGAAATTTCGAGTTCTCAGAACAGGATTGTGCAAATGTTCTACTATGTTGGTTTTTCTATTTTCTTTTTACTTTTTTTTTTTTAGCAGAGTTTGCACACAGGAGCAATTAACCACTGAGCCACATCTCCACCCTATTTATATATTTTCTTTAGACACAGGTTCTCGCTGAGTTGCTCAGAGCCTGTGTAAGTGGCTGAGGCTGGCTTTCAAATCACATCCTCCTGCCTCAGGCTTCTGACTGCTGGGATTACAGGCGTGCACCCCCATGTCCTGCAGTAATTTCTTTCTACTCTTTCTTTTCAGGCAGGGACACAGCTGATCTGTATTTAAAAACTGCATTGATTCTCTCAAGTCACATGCACAAAGAACTTTATGATAATAAAATTAGAAACCAACGTTTCTAGAGAGTTCATTATGTGCCATGAACACTTCCAAGGTTGGTAGGCACACTTTACTTTTTCCCACATAGTCTCTGCAGGATCCACATAACAGGAATCTTTTTGTGGACAGCTGAGATGACTGGACCTCAGCATCCTTGGGTGCTTAAGAAGAAGCTACCATAAATGGTAGCTCTGAATTGCAACTTCAAGCAATCCGACATCAGAGTTCACACCAATATTGTTTATATATTACAAATATTTGGTCTGGTGGGAAATAAGCCAGAGTTAACATGGTGCTGACATGAAGTAACTCCATGCAGGTTTAGTCTGTGGACACTCAAGTTTGGGAGGGTCTCACTTCCATTTTCTTGCATTCAACCCCCCTGAAATTTGGCCCAATTTGTAGACCTCCTATTATGCACCTGACAGACAAGATCAGGAAATGGAAAATCAAGTAAGTTTCTGTCTTGCCCCAGACAACCTCAGACATGAGGTAATAGGAAGGAAATATATTCTTTTGAGCTGTGACATGACCCCATTTTTAAAACATCCCTGGCACTTTTTAATTTTTATTTTGAGACAACAGGGTCTCAGGAAGTTGCTTAGGTCCTTGCTCATTTCCTGACATCAGCATTGAACTTGCCATTGTCCCATCTCAGCCTCCCGAGCCACTGGGATTACATGAGTGTACCACGGCACCTGGCTGAAAATTCTTAATGTACAAAAAAACTGAAGAATCAATATGTATGCTGCTGTGGAGGTCCCAGTAAGATTGGAAGGTGTTGAGATAAGGTGGTGCGTGGAGATGTGTTCTCCAGAGTGTCAATAGAACCTAGTTTTATTTTTTTTTAATTTTGTGCTGGGGGCTGCTTGGTGGGTCAGTGTACCAGCACCAAGTTACACCTGGACCTTTTGACTTTGTATTTTGAAACAGGGTCTCACTAAGACGTCCAGACTGGCTTCATTCTTGTGATCCTCCTGCCTCAGCATCTTGGGTCACTGGGATTTCAGGTGGACACCACTGTGCCCCACACCAGAACTGAGTTTTCATGTGGAATAAAAATACAGTTGGACGAATCTTCTTTTTTCTTCATGGAAGTGGTGTTCATTTGAGATTGATGAAGGAGGTCAGATTTGCCAAAAAAAATATATATATATTTGTGTGTTACTCTGGTCACCATATTTTTCTTTCCCCCGTAAGATGAACAAAGCTAATAGACTGTACAGTAATATTCACATAAGAAACACTGTGTACACCGTGACTGGCGTTGGGGTCATGGCCAATGCCCTTCTTCTTCTCGTCCACATCTCCTTGCACATTACTGGGCACAGACCTAAGCCCACTGACCTGCCCATTGGTCTCCTGGTCCTGATCCACCTGGTAATTCTGCTCATCAATGGGTTCATAGCTTCGGACATTTTTATTCCTCAGGGGGGCAGGTGGGATGACCTGACGTGTAAATTGCTCATCTACCTGTACAGGTTGATGAGGGGCTTCTCCATCTGTGCCACCTGCCTGCTGAGTGTCCTCCAAGCCATCACCCTCAGCCCCAGGAGCTCCTGCTTGGCAAAGTTCAAACATAAATCCTCACGTCACAACCTGTGTTTCCTTCTCTTCCTGTGGGTCATCTACTCATCCTTCAGTAGTCACCTCTTCATCTCCATTACTGCTACCCCCAACTGGACCTCAGACAACTTTATGTACGTCACAGAATCCTGCTCCTTCATTCCCATGACCTTCTTCCTCCGGCACAGCTTGTCCATCCTGCTGACCTTCAGGGAAGCCTCCTTTATAGGAATCATGGCCCTCTCCAGTGGATACATGGTGGCTCTCCTGTGCAGGCACAAGAGGCAGTCCCGGCATCTCCACAGCACCAGCCTGTCTCCAGTATCATCCCCAGAACTGAGGGCCACCCAGACAATCTTCCTGCTCATGAGTTGCTTCGTGGTCATGTCCATCTTGGACAGCGTTGTCTCCTATGCAAGAATCACACTGAAAGATGATCCAGTATTTTACTGTATCCAGATCCTCGTGACCCATAGCTATGCCTCGTTCAGCCCTTTGGTGTTTATTTGTACTGAAAAACGTATAATTAGTATTTTCAGATATATGTGGGAGAAGACAGTAAACGTTTCAGTAGCCAGTGGTGGATAAGTTCTGTTAAGGTGAGAAACTGCGCTGAATTTGGACTGATTTATCATGACAGAGTGCGTAGTCTTTTGTTTAAATGCAATGCAAAGTCTCGCTCCCTCTGTTAAACCATCCACTTGGACATGTGTGGATGACAATTACATCAAAGAGAGCCAAACCATGTGCCTCTCCAAGATATTACAGGGATGTCATGTTTCTCACTGGATCCTTAATAGGGGCCTGTGTGTTGGATGTCACTTGTCATAACCTGGGTTATTTCAAACTCTTTTTAGATACACAACAGTTCCAATGCTTCTCGAATATTGCATTGTCTCCATTATCTGTATTTTTCCAAACTACACTTGTAAACATATTCTACCATGAAACCTCACATGATCCAGCACACACACAATACACACTCATAGGTGCCGACACACACATTCTACATGCAGTTAGTCAAACAGTCATCTCTACATCACTGCTCCTAAAACCATGCTTTAAATATTCAAACATAGAAACAAATCAACACCTACAACCATAAGAATATGTAAACAATATGCAATGGCCTTAAAATGGAAGAATATTCTGGAACACGGGGCTGCATAGCTGAGTCCTCAAGTTCTACTCAGTGAAGCTGGTTTAGTCACAAAAGAATAAACATTGTATAAATGTACTTAAAGATGGTCGGAGTTGGAGTGGGCAGAGTGACAGAGCAGGAACACAAGGGCGTCCCAGAGACCAAGGCAGGGGGCAGTGGGGAGCTGTCCCTTGGTACGTGGAGAACCTCTATTCAGTTAGGAAGGGAGTGCTGTCGTGGGTGGTGGTGCAATAATGTGAATAGATTCAAGGCCACTTGACTGATTGCTGAAAAGTGGTCAGAATGTTTATGTTATATATATTTTATCCTCATAAACGTGTTTTTAATTATCAACTCAGTTGTGGAAAACATTCTTTGTGAAACTGTAAAGTAAGGGATAAGACTCTAAATGTGCCGCAGGGTCATTTGGTGAGCTTTGAAACATCAGAGCTGATTTGTCCCAGGGATGTGAAGATTGGTTTTGAGAAGCTCACTTCTGGTCTCAGCCTCTCCCAGGAGAGGTGTTCTCCATGCGGATACTGATAGGCACCACTGTGGGATGCTTAGCCTTCCAAAGACGTTCAGCATCACAGTGGGTAGCTCCCATGTTGAGGCTTCCTGGGTGAGAGGTGCATGCGGTCAGAACACCAGGTTTAGATAGTGAGTCACACGTGGAAGTTTACCAATCATCACAGCAGTGCTGCAAAAATTATGCACTTGTCATATATTCTATTTAATTAGAAAAATTAGGGAAATATAAAATACTCTCAAATCAAAGGTCTTTATAAAAAATGTAAGTAGTAAAGGAAGCAAATAGTATGAGATTAAACATTTTAAAAATCAGAAAGGAATATAGAAAAGAGTAGGAAGGGGTCCAAAGGATTACAGAACAAAACAAAGTGGCTGTTTAAGTTATTATGAATAGGTGTTAAGTCTGAACCAATGAAACTCCTCAATCAATTGATATTGGGTGGCTGAGATCACAATAACAGCAGCACAATCCTAGACTGCACATCAAGGTGTACCTGTATACCAGGACAAAAGGACCCAAGAGACATGCAGAACATCCCAGGCAGAACACAGTACTCTGATGTGCTTGGAGCAGCGCACACAAGAGGACACACACCAGGTCACAAACAAGCCTCCTCGATCTTAAGGACACTGATATCCTGTCAAGTATATCAACAAGCACCATAGAGTGAAGATAAAATTAAAGACTGAAAACTGTCAATCCCAACTACATGGAAATGAAACAACACCATTTATCCAGTCACACATGGAGAACTCACAAGTGGAATCAGAAATTTCCTTGAGAAAAAAACGAGGATCAAAGTACCACCTATTAGAACTTGGGGGTACATCAGGAGGATGTCGCAGAGATGTGAATCAACACGTTTCCATTCACAACAAGATTGAAAAAGAGAACCCTAGACACACACAACCTCAGAACACTGAGGTTGGAAACTGGAACAAACAAGTATTGATGGAGAAGAGTGAATCAGTAACACAAGACACCCCCACCTCTCCAAAAACAGCCCAGAGACACACGACTTCATGATGGAGGGCTACACATTGAACAATTAGCATCAAACCATCTTGATCTCCTCCAAATTCAACATGTTGAAAGCATCATCCATGGTGAAGGCCTGGGGTTTACCCATGGGACACAGGTGGCTCAGTACATGCGGATCAATTATAGGGACACCCAACAGCATACAAATTCCAAAGAAGGAGAGACACTGTCTCATGAGTGACATGTTCACATATGTATAAACACTAAAGATCCCACGGAATTCCTTTCAGGATTCTGAGAGGCATTCAGCAGAACACAAAGGCAACATCCCAAGAATTCTGTTTTGTTTCTTTACAATTGCCACAAAATATGTGAAAAGAAAATTCAGAAGACAATCTCCACAATAAACCATTATAAAGAGCAAAATACCGAGGCATGAACTTGGCCAGGGAAAGAAAACACTTCTACCCAGAAAACTATAATGATGCGAGAAATTAAAGCAAACAGGAATCAGAGGAAACATGCATCGTATTCATGATGTGAGGAATCAATATCAAAATTATCCAAATCTCAGGAAGATATTTTACAGAAATAGGAAATGAGGTAGCTAAAATCCACATGCAACCCTACAAGACCCTGGATAGTTAGATCAACCCTGATAAACAACAAAGCTGATGGAACCACACCCAATTTTTTTAACATATTTTGAAGCTATAGTAATTAAAACAGTGTATTAGGGCTGGGGATGGATCTTGGAGATGTAGCACTTGCCTAGCATGCACAGGCCCTGGGGTTCATCACCAATACTTGAAAACCACACCTACATACAAAAGAAATAAAAAAGGAAGAAAGAAAAAAAAATTATGGTATAGTGGGCATAATAGTGAACCTATAAACTAGTGGAACAGAACAGGGTGTCTTGGTAAACGTCCTCATACAACGTCATGGAGGCATCCTTCAAAGCACTGCCATATATAGCCAATGTAGTATGAATAGTCTTGTCAACAGATATTTGTATGCAGAAGAAAAATGATGGACCCTTGTCCTACAGCACACACAAGGATCAAGTCGAGATGGATTGAAGATGTAGATGTGTGACCTGAATCTGTGAATCCTGTCCCCCGCCCCCCAAAAAAAAACAGTTGGAAATCTTCATGACGTTGGAATAGGAAACTATTTTCTGGGATATCACGCCAAAAGTACAGGTAGCAAAGTCAGCAATATGATGACATGAAACTCAAAGTCTTCTGTACAGAAAGGTAAACAGTAAGCTGTCAACAGATAACATACAGGATGAAGACCACATTTTCTGATTATATATCAGGAAAGAGGTCGATTTTCAACGTTTGGAACTGGGGATGGAGCTCAGTTGGTAGAGTGTTAGCCTTGCAAGCACAAGGCCCTGGTTTCAGTCCCCAGCACCACACACACACACAAAAATAACCTTTATTAAAACCTCAGAACTTAGTAAAACATATAATAACTTCATTAAAAACAGCAGAAGATATGAATAGATATCCCACCCAAGCAAAAACACGTATGTGGCCAACGAGCAAAGAAAAGATGCTCAACATCCATCAATTCTCAAGGAAATGCCAATCAGAGCCACCACGAGGTGAGGTCCTGTCACAGCAGTCAGGAGGGTGATGATGTGAAAGGAAAAGTCACCATGACTGTGGAAGGTGCCGTGTGCCTGGTTGGGTGCCTGTCACGGCCCTTGAGAAATTCTGATAAATATCACCATTGTACTTGTGTTTTGTAAGCAAAGTCCAATAAAGAATGGGATCTGAGCAGAAGGGATGGATGGACACATATCTGCTGCCATTCTTTACCACCCAGGTCAAACATAGCATCTTGGGTTCTCCTGGGCATTTTACATGCATTTGATTCTTCCTTTTGATCTGCAAGTCCGGGTTCCCATCATTTGTCATTTAACTGAGTCCTGGACAACTTCTGTTTTGATTTGTCTGGATCCTGGATGTATTCTATTTGTGTATGCCCTGTGGATGAATAAAAAAATGTGGAAAAAGTCATTTTTAACTCCACTCTTGAAAAATGATTTGGTCTTCATGTATAACGTTTGGAGGAAAAAAAGTTGTTTATTTGTTTTTGTTTACATTTTTAAGATACGGAGGGAATGTGGGGGTAGAAAGATAGTAACATGAAGCCGACATTATTACTGTATGTATATATGAGATTGCATGGCCAATATGATTCTGCAACATGTACACTCAGAAAAAATGAGAAAAAGTGTATCCCATCTATGTAGGAGATATCAAAGTGCATAAATGCATCCTACTGTCATGTGTAACTAAGTAAAACAAATTTTAAAATTTTTTTTTAAAAAATTATGGTCTTGTTGTCTTCTGGGTCCCAGGGTCTCGGGAAGCAATGTGCTTCCACTGTGTTCTAGGGCCCCTGATGAGCTGATTTTGAAGGGCGTGCTCTGCATTTAAGACAACCTCCTGCTTTCAGGCAGTTTAAATACAAAGTGCCATTGTCATTTGTGTATATTTTGACTATATCATGACTCAAATAGAAATACTATGGATATGCGTGTCTCTGTATACTGTATAATTTTTCCAAGTTTCAAAGACCTTAGAAGGAAGTTGGGTTCTATATCAAAACTTACACAGGGTGACCCTGCATTACTGCAAAACATCTGCTAGGATTTCTCTCACGAAGCATTTCTTATCCAAAACTAATTTCACAAATTACAAGTGAATTGAGTCAATCCTGACCCTGTACTCAACCACTTAGGTGCATGACAGTGAGGTTGCAAGGATATTTAACGAGAAAAAATGATGCCTGTTTTCCATTCCTGGAGACAAAATATCCAGGAATACAAGTTCCTAAAACTTGGGAAAATAATATTTATGCACATTAATCTTAGATTTTTGGGATGTCAGGATTTTTGGTAGGGTCATGGGTGTGCATCACTATGCCTGTCCCCCATAAAAATATTTACTTTAAAAAAAAATTCTCTCTTCTCCCAGAACTGCTGGAGACTTATTTTAAAATATTGGTAATGTCAATATTCTGAAACAGAAAACATGTTTACAACTTTTTAAGTTTACAAGGAATTTTGGCAAATATCAATGTCGACAAGGATGTGTGTGTGTGTGTGTGTGTGGCGGGGGAGTTTCACTCAACCATTACTGATGGATCTACAAGTTTTTGTGACTAGTATAGAAATCTGTATGGAGATTCTTCAGAAAATGTAGAATAAACCCATCATTTCAATAAGTCATCCTACTTCTCAGTATATTCTTAAAGGACTTAAACTCCACATACTACAGTAAGGCAGCCACATCAATGTTTGTATCAGCTCATTTCACTATATCTAAGCTATGGAATCAATCTAGGTGTTGGAATAGTACTCAGTCACATTAAAAAATGAAATTATGCCATTTGCTGGTAAATGGATGGAATTAGGGACTATTATGCTAAGTGAAATAAGCCAATCCCCAAATCCCAAAGGCTAAATATTCTCTCTGATGTGTGGATGGTAACACATAATAAGGGATTGGGGAAGAAGCAATAGAAGTTCATTGGATTAGCTAAAGGCAGAATAGCAATAGAAAGTGGGATGGGAATAGGAAGGACAGTAGAATGAATGAGACATAACTTTCCTACGTTCATATATAAGTATACAACAAGAGCAACTCCACATCACTTTTATCCAAAATAATGGGATCCTAATTAGAAAAAGTTAAATTCTGGGTACGTACCATGTGCCAAAACACACTCCTCTCTCATTGTATAAGTAGAAAGAACAAATATAAATAACCAATAAGATTGATCAACTCTGGGCTAAGACAATCAAAAGGAAGACAGTAAAGACCCAAATCAACAAATCAGAGATAAAAATGAACTATCACCACAGACTCTTGTGCGATCAAGTGGGTAAACAAAAAAAATTTGCAAAATTTACACCACCCAAACCTCAAAAATCTAGAAGGTATTGGCTGATTTATAGATACATGAAAGTTGCCTAAACTGAACCAGGAATATAGAGATTCAAAACAGAAATACCAAATCATTAAACAGAAACAGCAATTAAAAGTCTCAGAAAGAGTACTGGGGTTGTGGCTTATGAGTAGCATGTCTGCCTAGCATGTGTGAGGCACTGGGTTTGTTTTCCAGCACAGCATACACATAAATAAAAATAAAAGCCACTTGAGATGTCTGTCTATCTATCTATCTATCTACCTATCTATCTATTTATTTTTTAAAGAAGCCTACCTTCAAAGAAATCCAGGTCTAGAGGGCTTTTAAAGAGAGTTCTACCTGACCTTTAAAGAAGAAATAATACCAGTCTTTCTTAAATTATTTCATGAAATTAAAAAAGAATCAATGCTCCCAAACACATTTTATGAGTCCAATATAACTGTGATGCCAAAATCAGACTAACCATCTAAAAAGGAAAAACATAGACCAACATTGATGAACACAGATGCAAAATTTCTTAATATTAGTAAACAGCATTCAAAAACATATTAGGGAGATCATACATAACTATCAAGAAGGTTTGATCCCAGGGATGCATGTCCAGTCCAACAAACACAAATAATAAATATAAATATAAATATAAATCACCACCTTAATAGAATTAATAACAAGAATTCTATGATCATCTCAATAGTAACAGAAAAGCCTTTGATAAAATACAGTGTACATTTATTTTAAAAACACTAGAAAAACTAGGGATTCAAGAAACTTAACATTATAAAAAGTTTATAGGACAAACCCATAGCCAACATCATACATACTAGAGAAAAACTGAAAGTATTTCTTCTAAAATCAAGAACAAGATGAGGATTTTCACTATCACCACTTCCATTCAATATAGGTCTTAAAACTCTATCCAGGGTGATCAGGCATGAGAAAGAAATTAGGGGCATACAAATTGGAAAAGAAGTCAACTATCACTGTCTGCTAATGACACAATACTATATCTGGAACTTCCCCCCATAATTCCACCACAAAACTTCTGGAGCAGGCAAACTCCATACTTCCAGCTTTTTGATACTTGCCAAAGTGTCAAAATGGATTTAACAAAGGACATGGATACAAGGTCAATACTCAAAAATCATAGCTTTTTCTAAGAAAGAAATCAGGAAAGCCACTCCCCTTCACATAGCTTCAAAAACTTCTTGGGAATTAATCTAACCAAAGGTTGAAAGATTGCTACTATGAAAACTAGAATACTGGAGAAAGACATTGAAGAGAAACTCAAAAGACCAGAGATCTCTCATGTTCTTGATGGGCAGAATTAATACAGTCAAATGGTCACATAATCAAAAATGATAATCAAATTCAATGCAATTTCCATCAAAATACTAAGGCCATTCTCCATAAAAGTAAAAAAAAAAAAATCTTAAAATTTATTTGGAGGAAAAAGAGTTCCACTGTAGTCAAAACAATCTGAGCATGGAAACTCATACCAAAGGCATCACAATACCCAATCTCAAATTATAACTAGAGAGCTATGGTAGCAAAACCAGCAGGGTATTGGAATCAAAGAAGACCCAAAGATCAATGGGATAGAAGGTGCAGACAAACCCCATATTTACAGCCTTTTGATACTTGACAAAAGTGTCAATCATAAATATCAGAGAAAAGTTTTTGAATAAATTGTGCTGGGACAACTGGATATCCCTACATAGAAGAATAAACTTAGATCCCTGTATTTTAACCTGCACAAAGTCAAAATCAAAAGAGATCAAAAACTTAAGAGATTTCAATGGAAACCTTGCAACTGCTAGATGAAGACACAGAGTCAGCATCCCATCACATGCACCAGCTTCCTAACTGAACACTTAAGCTCATGAAATAAAGCATCAACAAGTGGGATTCCACCAAATCACAAAGTTTCTGCACATCGGATAAAATAATGACAGATGAGAACAGAGTAAATACAGGATGGGATAACAGCTTTGCCAGCTATTCCTCCAACAGGGAAATAGTGTCCAGAATATATCAAGAACTCAAAGTACTTAGGCCTAACAAAACACATGACCCAATCCATCACAATGGGTAAGGGAGCTCAACAAACACTTTTCAAAATAAGAAATACGGATGGGCAACAAAATATTTTTAAAATGTCCAACATCTCTAGAAATAAGGGAAATGCAAATTAAAACGTTACTGAGATCTCACCTCACTCCAGTGAGAATGGCACTTAAGTGTTGGTGGGGATATGGGAAAATGTTACACGCTTACATTTTTGAGCAAATCGAGGGAGGACACAAACATTGGTCTCAGCCATCCCACTATAGAATATTTATCCAAGAAAATGAACATCAGTCTCTAGGCCACCACCTTTAGCAATGGTTAATTGGGAAGGGGCTTTACTTAAGTGCTACTCTAATAATTCCAACCTTATTGATCCTGAGCTATCCATCCAGGAGGTGACTATACCCTGGAATGCCAGCATTTCCACACCAACTCTGCCCATTTGTTTCTCCATAGTAGATAATGAGACCTATGATTCAGGCAGTCCCCTCTGTTTTACTATTGCCCATGAAACTGTTGTAGATAACTATAATCAGGCATATGTTGGGCTATCTCTCACTGACCTTAGAGTTATAGTTAGTGCTACCTATAGCTATAGACTCCCCCATGGCAAATGAAAGAAAGCCTTGTGGCCAACATGTCCAACAATGCTTTTTGCAAAGCCCCCCTCAGATAATGATAGCATCCCATGGAATCAACGTGTCACTTCCATACCTCATCTCCTTGATAAGAGGAACTTCTCTGGGGAAGAACAACATCTGTGCACCTGGGTTGGTGCAACTCTGGAAGGTAGCTGATATTCCCCAAAACCATATAGGCCACTGCAGTACCTGCTTCATGGGACAAGCTGTTACCAACTGTTATGCAGGAACTCAGTATGGCATAATGGGTATCACACCTATATTGCTAGCTGTTAGCTCCATCAAATGGGCAGCAGCTGGCTGGATGAATGGGTCTATAGTGAGTCCAGACTCTGACCATGGATTTGCCTTGTGGCAAATTTCATCCATATCCAGGATGCACAAGTTGTGTACACCACCCTTTGCCATGCTAATCATCAATGATACTGATGACATAAATATCAATCATACAGAGATCTCTTGTGCAGTCAATACATCCTTCTGGCTTACAAATTGTCTAACTCCTGCTATGAAAACTAAAAATTATATTTATCCTTAGAGTGTCCCCAGCAATCTGGCTTCCAGTGAGCCTGACCAGAGAATGGAGGGGTCCTTCACACATGGAGATGAAGAACCTTCTGAAGGAGATCTTGCACTGGACAAGGCATGCAAATAGCCTCGTCATTGCTTGGATTATCACCCTGGTAGCTACCATTGCCACCATAGCCATTGTCACTGCTTTGCTTACTTTGAGTGTCCAGACAGCTCAGACCATGAACAAGGTGTCTACTGCCATTATAGAAGCCCTTGCCATTCAAAATGACCTAAATAAACTGTCCTGAGCTGCTATTTTAGTCATTCAACAAGAACTAGACCTCCACCAGGAACAACTAGATATTCTATTTATGATGCATATCTCACTTGTGACCCTGAATTCCATAGCATTTGTGTCACCCAATATGCTGTGTCTGAAAATGTAACCTTACACTTCTCCCATTTTTCTCAGTATTTTAAGGGGGCTTGGGATGCTGACTATGTTATGACCATGCATAACCTTACCATGGCAATTGTCAAAACCAATGAGATGAAGGTGTCTATCTTGACAACCTCCTCTTTCTTCCAGGGATTGACTGAACATTGGGAAAACCTGATAGCCAAATTAACTAAATTGTGTAATGCTATCACCCTGGCCCTATTGTTTATAATAGTGATAATATATTTTTTTGCATTGTGTGACACTTATGTAATCCTGTGAAGGCTGGGGAATGAAAAACAGCAATGCTGGCTGAAATCCTTGCAGCATAGTCAGAGGCAGGAGATGTGGGGACAAGTGCATGGAGTACTGCATACATGGCACATGTTAAGGGAATCTGAGTGGCAGGCCACTCTCCCATGCTAGGCATGTGAGTGGCACAACCCTTACCCCATAGGCACAGCCTTAGGTGTGAGGGCATATATTACAGCCTTGCACTTGCTCCATGGCCCAATCCTTGATTGGTCTCTGTAAGGACAGTTGGCCAGAAATTGTATTGGCTGCCTATAATTTGCTAAGCTACTTCCTGTACACACACACACACACACACACACACACACACACACACACACGGTAAGTGTGTAATAAAATCATACTCTGCAGCCACACTCTCCTCTACACCCTGTTCCATGGACCTCCTCGGTGGACAAGAGAGCCCATGCATTCAAGGATGTTTCATCTGCTACTATGTCTCTGTTTTTCTATTTTTCAGCTCTGTCTCTGTTTCATCTCCAGCTCTGTCTCTGTTTTTCTATTTCCTTTCAAGTGCACTTTCATGAGATGCTACAGCGTGGATCCTGAAATCTTCAGTATGGAAGTCCTGGTGCACATGAGCAGTAACGTCAAAAACTCAGGTGACCCACGTGAAAAGAGAGTGGGGAAGAGGGTGCCTATCAGACATTGTAGACAGTGGACCTTCAGAGCCACAGGAGGCACGAGGAGACTCTGCCCAGAATTCAGGCATCATGACATGTGGAATGGGTATGGGCTAATTTGAACTTTGGATGGAAGTGAGAGAACTTGGGGTTTCCACATGATTGGGACAGACATTATTTTTTGTCAAAGGAACTTGGAGGAAATTTTTAGCACACCTCTCTCTCCCCAGATGGCTATTATCCAGGACAGATTCCAATCAAGGGACAAGTGGAACAATCCACTGGGGACTCCATCATCCTAGGCTCCCCAGTGGATTCCTGTCATCTAACTATAGACACTCAAATGACAGGCTTCCGAGAGATGAGCTCACCACACCATTTCCTTAAAAATGTTTCAGGTTATTATCAGGTGCACCAAGTGGCCGGCATCCATCCAGCCAAGCTCTTCTCTGTTTCCCTGGATGTAGGCTGTGAGTACATGGGCTTCTGGGAGGAGGGAAGAAGGGGAAAACTGGGTCTCCTAGTGAGGGTTTGGTAGATTTAGAAGAGCCACCCAGCAATAACCACGGTGCTCAACCAGACAATAGTGCTCTGTAAAGTGCAATGAAGGAAATCTTCCTAGGATGTGTCATTCTTTAGTTTTGAATTACTAGAAAATTACTCCTTGTTTTCCTTAAGAAATTTCCACTATTTCAGGTTCCTATTTAATTTTCTCTCGACAGTTGCCTATGCTATCTGTGCTAGTTCCTGTTTTCTGTTATTTAGTCCTATACAAATAGTCAGAGAAGTAATCATGTTCCCTGTCTCCTCTTTATTAGGCATGCTGAGCTTTGCTTTTCTCATGTTCCTGAAAAAAATGGAATGCTCCCTCATATGTAACTTTCTAAATTTTGAGAAACTAAAAAGTAATTATACATAAACCCAAAAGTAACAGAGGTGACCTTATATTACCACAACCATGTATTGTAATTTCTCATGAAATCTTCCTTGTCCTACATTTAATCTCACAAATAAAAAATGAATGGTGCCTCTCCAGATTGGGTGTTCTTCCCAGTAGCCAATTTTGAGTGAGAAGGCAGTGGTCCTCTGTCCCCTTCACATGAAAAGACAAGTGACCCTGATAGTGGTTTCCTTTTCCTTGCCCCCCAAAGATCTGGGAATATAATTTTCAATAGTTGAGCAGGAAGAACATTTGGTCCATTCATCTGGTCTCTTTTTATTATTCATTTTAAAATTCTCTTTCCCATTTTCCTCATAAAGGTTGTGTCTGATAGGCATTTTGTTAGGGAGAATATTTGGAAAAGTTGATCCTCATTCTGTTCAGGTGTCTGGGCTCACATTTTTTAAGTTCATATTTTCATGCAAACACAGTTACAGAACAAGTGTGAATCTACCCCCTTTTCTTCTTTTTCAAGCAAATTGGACTCGACTCACGTCATTATTGACTTCATCAGGGAAACAGATCCTCTTGCAGGTATGTTTGGGTTTCCCAGTAGGGACAGCTTAGTGTCTGTGATGAAGCTCCTTTGGAGTTTCTTGTTGCTGTTAGAAAAGTAACTTTTCTTATATTGAATCTGAAGACAGATTTCAAAATATTGTTATTGTGTAGTCGCATCTTAGAACCCTGAGCTTTACTTAAATCTTTACAATTTATGGAAACAATTGGTGATCATCAACCAGATTTTTCAGGAATCGTGATCACTCATTGATCCAAATATTCTACAGGATTTTCTCCTTCATATTCCTGTAGCTTGTACATTTCACAGTGGCTTTTCACACAGCATAGCACCTGGCTGGGTGTGATTGTGCCCTCCCTGATGTGCAAGCTGTTTCTCGCTAGTGTTCTTTATAGTCTCCCAGCTAGAACTGTGATGCAAAGTACAGCTTGCTGCCCAATTTCCCCTCAGTCCCAAAGTGACATGAAGTAGGACCAGCCCCCCTCCTAGAACTCAATTGTTCATCTTTAGTTAACATACAGTAGGTGATGTGAGTGGGCGGGGGGCTTAAGTACATGGAAACGACAAAACAAATGATGTCCCTCTGTTGCTGTTGTTGTTGTTGTTGTTATTATTATTATTATTATTATTATTATTATTATTATTATTATTATTATTTTGGTACCAAGGTTTGAACCCAGGGGTGCTTAACCACTGAGCCACATCCCTAGTCTTTTTAACATTTTATTTAGAGACAGGGTCTTGCTATTAGGCTTAGGTCCTCACTAAGTTGCTGAGGTTAGTCTCAAAAATGCAATTCTCTTGCCTCAGATTCCCAAGCTGTGGGGATTACAGATGTGCACCACCATGCCCAACCCATGTTACTTTCCCTGTGATTTATGTCCCCCTCTGTGAAATGTCCAGTATTTTTTTTTAGAATAGTTGGCTTTCTCATTTAAAAAAAAAATGTTTTTGCTTCAAACAGTAGGTTTCCAAGTACCATCACCGAGTTAAGTGCCTTAGTTGAGGAGGCCCGTTGAACACATTGCAGGGGGTATGAAGTTCTCATCTTGTCCCTGAGCCTCTAGACTTTTCTGTGCTGAATGGAAAGACTCATTAATGGGAGAGGACATGCCTGGTGATTTATTTTAGCTTGTTTTATGAATAGCTCCTGTTCGCCAGAATGCTTTATAATATAAAGGAGATATTAACACAGACATAGCTATATACTGACCTTTAGAACACTTACATATCTTATAATATTTAAGTGAATAAGGCCTATGTGTCTGATGCATATGATATACGAATACATCAATATGTGATCTAAACTTTGGACAAAAGCTGGGCACAGTTGTGCATGAGTATAATTCCAGGGGCAATGTTGAGGCAGAAGCAGAATTTCAAAGCCAGCCTCAGCAGTCTAGGAAGGCCCTAAGCATCTTACCACAACTCTGTATGTAAATTTTATAAAGAGGTTGAGTGGACTGTAAATGTTGGTCAGTGATCAGGTTCCCCTAGGTACAAAACCTGGAATAAAAAAATATATATATATATGAACACACCTGGATAACTCTAGAAATACTTGATGTCTCCTTCTTTTGCACAGTTAGTTTTTACAGTTAGTGTGTTCACGTACTCTCATATGCACTGGAGAAAGGAGGTTTCTTTTTGTTGCTACTATGCTGAAATTTCACTTTCAGAAAAAATAAGAATTTCTGGTAATTTTAAAGCAACAATAAACTGAGGTTACAATTTATGCATGGTACTGGAAATTCATGGCTTCTTCTCATCCATGCTTTCTTCAAAATGTCTAACTTTGCACGAATAGATTTTTAAGTATCACTGAAAATGATTTTAACTAATTCTCAGATGGGCAGGTGATTAAAATGTTTCTATAAATTTTATAATGGTAGGTGTTTGAGTGGCCCCATGTTTTCAAATCAATTAAACATAATGAATTAAAGTCTCCATTTTCCAGAAATGGCATAAAAGAATGCAACTTCAGCACTATCATTTTAATTTTTTTTTTATTTTAGAATGTTGTAAATAAATGATTATATATGTGTGATATGGACAGGTAGATAGATAGATAGACAGACAGACAGATAGATAGAACCCTAGGAACTCTGAGCTTTACTTAAATCTTTTCAATTCACAGAAACAATGTTTAATATACATATTGTAAAGACATTCTGTAAATCTTCACCAGTACATATATTACCTTAAAATAAAAAGGTATATGAGAAGAGATGTGCATCAGTTTTATGTACAAAGACATCATAGAATAATAGGGCCATGTGCCTGTGTTCATCTGTGATCCATGAAACATCTAACAGATGTGCCCTTATGTAAAATACTTCTAGTGTCTTTCCCAAGCTTGTCCTTGGAGCAGACCAAATATGCTAATGAGTGAAAAAATAAAATTGTCATTTTGCCTGTTCACCCCATTTCTGAAAAAATGAACTTTTTACCCTAATTTTTTTATAGAATTTCCCTTTCTGTGAAATACTGCATGTCCTCACGCATATAGGGAGTGTAAACATGTTGCCCAAATAGAAGTGCAGCTTAGCAGAATCTGGGAAGGTGCGGGGTAAGGAGGATTCAGAGGAGGGGTGAGGGGTACCTGGGCACAGCTGAAGGGCTAGGGTCAGCAGGTCTCATGCCTATAGCTCAATGTGGCCACCAGAGTCTACATCAGGTGATTACATGTAACCAAATAAGAGTTTTGAGACTCTGCACACTTAGAAATTATACAGTTTGAGAAAATCAAGATGTTAATTCCCCTGTAAAGTGTACAGAAAGCAATGTAAATATGTATTGAACTCTAATACAAGACTCTCTAAGTCCAGATATTATGTCATCTAAAGGTTAAAATAATAAATAAATAGATCTGCATTTCAGTGTTTAATGGAAACCTGTACATTACACTCTGAATTCTCACGTGGCACCAAAAATGTTCACACATTTTTAAGATGTCCGCTTTCTTTAGCACTTTTGGTTTTTGTACCAGGGATTGAATCCAGGGCTCTTTACCAATGATTTACATTCCTAGCACAATTTTAATTTATTATTTTGAGACAGGGTCTCACCAACTTGCTATCTGGCCTTGACCATGACATCCTCCTGTCTCTGCCTCCTGAGTAGCTGGGATTTCCTTAGTGTCTTTTACATCCATAGTCTCATGAACTAATTTAGCTTAAAGATTTTGTATTCAGGTGTTATTTTGGTTCAGTATGTGAAAACACAAATTAATCTCATTTATTACTTACAGGAGATGCTTGGGTTAAAGTAAATATATATGTTTTCCAGGAAAATATACAGCCAGTAAGCCATTATAAAATTCTCTAGAATCAGAGATGGAGATGTAGTTCAGTAGTAGAAAATGTATCTGGTATGTGTGAGGCATCAATATAATAAACTCAAGTATCAATTTTACATGTGGACACCTTGAGTCGGGAGAAATGCCATTGCATTCTTGAAGGAAGATGGAAAACTTGGACCCCAAAGAGACTCCTATTTCAAAGTTAGGTTGGATACTTACACTGTAATAAATTCCTCAAGTGGAGTGAATATATATCTATTTTACTTGTGGTTCTGTTTACCACAATGATTCTACATATTTAAGGGTTTTTTTTGTTTTTGTTGTTGTTTTGATTTGGTACTGGGGCTTGAACTCAGGGACACTGAACAAGCAAGTCCCATCCCCAGCCCTATTTTGTGTTTTGTTTATAGACAGGGTCTCACTGAGTTGCTAAGTGTATTACAGTTGCTGAGTCTGGCACTGAGCTTACAATCCTGTAGACTCAGCCTCCCGACCTGCTGGATTACAGGAGTGTGCCATCATGCCTGGATACACATATTTAAGTAGAAAAATATTGAAATATATTTCTGCTAGTATTTGATACTGGATTTGGATCACATAGGTCAAATTGTGATTCAATAACAAAAATTCTTAACATAGGTAGCTGTGTAGGGGAATCAAATCATCCTAAAATACACTCAGTTTTCTCTGAACAGAGATTCCCAACAGATTGTAATTCTGGAAATTTTTTAGCCGCTCTGAGTTGGTGATAGAGATGATCAACTATTAAGAGATTTCTATGAATGAGGATCTGCAGAAGTCTAAAAAATTGAACAATTCCACAGAGATCCTATTGCACAGCAAGCCTTCCCTGAATAGAAAACATGCTTCATCCTGTTTCATGTACGGTATCTCATGTACAGACATGATGAGGATTTGTTCAGCTTATAGATGAGATGAGCCCAGAGCCCTGATTCATGGGCTTCTAAAAATTGAATACTTACCTTTAAATGAAAGATGATATGGGTATATTCAAGCCATCTGACTTCAGAGGTTGCAATACTTAGCATTTTCTCTGTGAATATATGAACAAAAAATGCATGTGTTTATGAAGAAACCAGAATAAAGGTAACAGGAAGCTAACGTAAATATGCATGGCCTAAAACATTGAGAATCTTTGCTTAGGAGGGTTTTCTTCTAATTAAACCTCTATAATTTCAACTGACCCAAAAGTACATAGTCCTTACAACAGGAAAGACACATACTTCACCCTTGCAGTCAGCTATCACCAGAAAAGATTCAAGGTTGTGTCAGGGAAAGATTTTCTATAACATTGGAACTTGTGAATAAGAAATATATGACAGATGTGATCATTTTTAATGCTCAGGAAATACTTTTGTACTTTGCATTAAATGTAATTTAGCCATTATTGGGAAATGATGGGAAAAGAGAGAGGAAAGAATGGTTTCCAGGGTGTGCCAGCAAAACTTCAGTTCAAGGGGAAAGAGGGCACTGGGATAGGCCAACAAATTTTCCTCCTGGCAACAGTGTCGGCTGAGAGGGATGAAATTTAATATTTGTGATAATGCATTTTCTTACTTTTCTCCTTAAGACATGTAATCCATGACTTCTTACCCCAAAAGATGAGAAAAAACCACATGGTGCATGTCGTTATTAACTTAAGAAGCACCTTTTACTCTGAAGGTGGAATTGGGATCTTGGCCAACATCATCCTTTTTCTGTTCCATGTCATCAAGTTCCTGTGTGACAAGAGGCTCAAGAACACCGAGTGGATCATTGGTCTCTTGGCCCTAACCCACCTCCTGATGCTGCTCACCATGGGGTTCTTAGATGCAGACACTTTTACATCTCAGGCAGGGCTTTGGGGTGATGTCACATGTAAATCAGTTGCCTACTTTTACAGGATGATGAGGGGCCTCTCCATTTCAGCCACCTGCCTGCTGAGTGTCCTGCAGGCCATCACCCTCAGCCCCAGAAGCTCCTTCTTGGCAAAGTTCAAGCCTAAGTCCCCACAGGGCAGCATGAGATCCCTTCTCTTCCTGTGGGTCTTCTATATGTCCTTCAGTGCCCATTTCTCCATCTCTGCTGTTGACAACTCCACTGGGACCTCACAGGGCCTTATATTCCTCAGTGACTCCTGCACTATCTTACCCATGAACTACTTCCTCAAGCATTTGTTTATCGTCCTGGGTGCCTTACGGGATGTCTTCCTCATAGGGCTCCTGGCCTTCTCCAGTGGGTACATGGTGACCCTCTTGCATAGGCATAAGAGGCAGTGCCAGCACCTTCATGGCACCAGCCTGTCTTTAAAAGCCTCCCCTAATTAGAGGGCCACCAGGGCCATCCTGGTGCTCATGGCATGTTTTGTGCTCATGTACTGTTCGGACTGCATCATCTCCTCCTCAAGAACCATGTGGAACAATGACCCTGTGTGCTTTTCTGTCCAGATCATGGTGTCCAATGGCTATGCCACCATCAGTCCTTTGGTTTTCATCTGCACAGCAAGACAAAGTGTTGCCTTTTTGAAATGTTTGTGGGGGAAAAACAGTCAATGTTGAATCGTTGCATGATGAGTCAGTTCTCGACCTGAGCCACCACACCACCGTGCATCAACGCATCATGGCATAGTGTGTTTGCTCTCTATGTTGGATGAATGCATAAAGTAGTTTTTAAAAATGATTACATTGAAGCTTCAAAATGAGAAAAACATGACAGGTTATTGTCCTTATGGCTCCAACAACTCTAATAACTTTATATTTCTGATTGATATGTAAAAGGAACCCTAGGTAGTAAATATCACTTTCTTTTTTGAATCAGTCCATACATGTATAGGTATGTGAGAGACTGGAGCAGATTTAATAAATCAAGAGTCTCAGAAATCTACTTTATGCCTATAGATTGTAAACATCCCTTATTATAAACTGCCATCTCATCTATCAATTGAACTTTTATGAATATAACAAAAAAACGGATATAGGGACATCAACTGTTATTTAAACACCATTGCTCAGGATACCATATTTATAATAGTCAATGATAGAGACAGTTTGATATTTCCAAGCATATGAATGTATGAAGATATAATCTGGATATATCATGGAGTTCCAGTCAACACTAAATAGGAGAATGATTCTGATGCATAGGACACCACAGATGAATCTTGAATTTATTATGTCAAGAGGGTACAGGGCGACCCCCTTGCATAGGCATCAGAATCAAAACTGTATACATATACACAGCGGGTGGAATCTTCAGTAGTACAATATGCAAAGAGCATATATTGCATTAAGTCCTAAACATAGCATAAAATAGGAAGGTAATGCTGATGTATAAGAAGGCGATGCTGATGTATAAGAAGGTGATGCTGATGTATAAGAAACCACAGATGAATCTTGAAATCATTCAGTCAAGTTACCTTCACTCACAAAGGAATAAATAAATAAATAAACGTGGTGTAAATCTACCTGTAAAAGATAGAAATTTGGGTTGCATAATTTATATAGACAGAATGTAATATGGCGTTTTCCAGCAGTTGAGGAAGGTGTGCCCTGGGGAATTTTTATTTAATGAATCCAGATGTAAGGAGGATGAAGCACACAAGTCACACAGGGAGAACTTCCTGCATGGGTTATCTTTGCAGGATTGTTCTAATTTTTAAAATGCAGATCCTCATTTATGTCAGTTGGTAGAATTCTTAGGATTGTTTTAATATCTGATCACCTTCTGTCACTAACTCAGAGAGCTGAAAAAAATTACCAGCATAGTACAGTACATTGGAAATCTCTGGAGAAAATTGATGGAGCTTATGACTATTTGAATTATTCTGTATAGTTACATATTTTATATATTTTGATTATCATGTCAGAATCTGGTCTATTCACACAACTGCTATTATAAAATATTTAAAAGAACACCTTTTTTGCATTGTTTTCTATTTATATTTGTGGAATTCTTATGGAAAACCAAACCATAAATTAAAATATATCCAGGTACACTCCATTATGAGGATTTCATTAAAGGATAAGTATCCAAACTAATATGGAAATATGAGTCTTCTTGGAATCCAGGTTTTCTTCCATCTTTCAAGAAATCAGTGGCATTTCTCCAAACCCAAAGAGGTTTAGATATAAAATTGATCCTCAAATTTTTGTTTTGCAATTCTGGATCTCAAGCCCAGGACCTTATACATGCTAGGTAATTCTCTACTACTGAGCTACATCCACAAACCCTGTTTGAGAAAAATTTGTAATAACTTACTGTCAGAATATTTTTCTGGAAAACATGTATTGACTTTCATGCAAGCCTCTCATATATGTAATAATTAAGATTTAATTTGTGTTTGCACATACTGAATGAGAATATCATCTAAAAAGTAAAGTCTTAAATCTAAATTAGTTCATGGGCATATAGATGTGAAAGAAAACATGCTAAGAAATTCCAAGTCCTTTAGGGGACTTGGGAGGCTGAATCAAGAAGACCACAATTTTGAGGCCAGACTCATCAAGTAATGTGGCCCTAAGTAACTTAGAGAGACCCTGTCTCAAAATTTTAATGAAAGAGCTGTGGACATAGCTCAGTCACAGAGTGCCCCTGGGTTCAATTCCAGGTAACAAAAAGAAAAAAAATTGCTAAGGAAATCTGACATGTAAAAGATTTGAGAATATAAGGTAACTTTTAAGAATTCAGAACTCAAGTAGATATTTGCTTAAAAGTTTAAATGCAGATTTTAAAAAAATTTTAACCTTTAATTGACCTAACATCTTGACTTATATCTGGAGTACACTATTATAAATCTATAGATGTTTAAATTGTTTTGTGATCACATTATAGTAATTAACCATAATTTATTTTCTCAAATTGTATCATTTCTAAGTATAAGGAGGCTCAGAACTCTTCCCCTCTACTGAGTTGTTTTTATACATAAAAATGTCATACATCCTTTTGCATATACTTGTTTGAATTACTAATTCAAATGATGCTTTAAAGAATAATGTATCTGTGCATTTATAGTCAACATACAAACATTTATTTATAACATTTTAACGTGAAAATGTACAATGATTGTTGTGAAATTGCTTTCTCTTGTGCCATTTTTGGAAAGTGGAGAGTTTGTTTTCATTGCATTTAATTAATTTTAAAAGTTGAGGTACCCAAATACAGCCTTAAAAAAACTCTTACAGCACGAGCTACAATAACCTGTAAATCTATGCATCAGATGGAATTATATTCATGTTACTTCAAATAATACAGTCATGGAAATATAAAATTGTTGGATAAAGCAAGGATGAGAAGAAGACACAAATTTTCAATGCTATTCAGAAATTAAGACCTCAGTTCATTGTGGCTTTAAAATGATTGGTAAGTCCTGAAAGAATGAACAAGGCTCATTATTGGAGAAAATGCCCATTTATTGAGGAACAGCTCTGCATATTTACAGAGCCAGGGGGTGGTTTTACAGTTATGACAGTTTAATGGTTGAAGGCTTTGACAGTTGGCAGGAGTGCTTTCTAATTGGTGGATAAGCATCATGTGAGTCAGCAGGGCTAGTCTGATTGGTGTGTAAGGATCATGTGAGCCAGCACGGCTAGTCTGATTTGTGGTAAGGATCATGTGAGCCAGCAGGTCTAGTCTGATTGGTGGGTAAGGATGATGTGATCCAGCAGGGCTAGTCTGATTGGTGGGTAAGGATGAGCCAGCAGGGCTCACCATTTGACCGCTCTTCGCTGGGGGTTGGGAAGTTAGTCTTTGGAGCAACGGCCACTCCCAAAAAGTCCTATTTTCATGAAGGTAAAATTCCACAATAGCAGCAAGAAAAAGGAGTAACCTTTCTCCAGAGCATAAACAAGAGTGAAAGGACATTTGTAAGTACAAAACCTAACTGTGTAGAATGGGTGAGGTCACACACGTCTGGAGGTATCCAGCTGGTTTCAACATTTTTTGGTGGAGGATGTGTACCCAGGGGTGTGTAACCACTGAACCACATTCTATGTCACCATCACCTCTTTTTTTAAATTAAGAGACAGGATTGTGCTAAGTTGCTTAGGGCCCTGCTGCATTGCTGAGGCTGGGTTTGAAATCACGATCCTCCTGCCTCAGCCTCCCATGCTGCTGGGATTTCAGGCGTGCACCACCATACCCAGCTTCTCTCCAAATTTTTTATCACACACTAATGTATCCGTTCAACAAACCCATCAAATACATGCAACTTACTCACTGAAATATTACATGTAAGCATTTTAAAGATAGGTATGTAGCTATGTCTGGGTTAATATCTCATTTTTATTAGAAAGCATTCTGGTAAATAGGAGCCTTGAATAAAATCAAGCTAAAAGAAATTGTCAGCCATGTCACCTCCCAGCCATGACCCTGCCACTCACACTTGTCTACCAAACAGGAGTCTAGAGCCTCAGGGACAAGATGAAATCTCCCCTCTTTCACCACAGGGTGATCCTTAACTATGGCTCTTAGCACTGCAATGGTACTTGGAAAACATACAGTTACAAAAGCAAAAACTATCACATTTTATAAAGTAGAGAAAGCAAACATTCTCAAAAATACTGGACCTTCCATGGAGAGTGACATAAATCATAGGAAAACTGACCTGTCCAGGTATGGGGATGTGTGTTTGTGATTGCAGCATTTGGGTGGCTGAGGCTAGAGGATTGTAACTGCAAAGCTAGCCTCAGCAACTTAGCGAGGTCCTAAAAATTTTAGCAGAACCTTCTCTATAAATAAGATAAAAAATAGGTCTGAGGATGGGGTTCAGTGGTTAAGCACCCAGGATTCAATCCCTGGTACCAAAATACTAATACTCTGCTGGGTCATTGTCATTTAGTTAAAACTCAGCAGGGCTCCCATCACCTTCTGTATCCTAAGGTAAAAATGGAAAAAATAGAAGCAGAAAATGAGATTGGTCCTGCTGTATGAATCTTTGTTCTTAGAATAAATTAGGCAGCAAGCTCTACTTTGTGGCACAATTCTAGTTGGAACACTCTGAAGAGTACTAGGGAGAAACAGCTTGCACTTCAGGGAGGGCACAGCCACCACACACCAGGTGCCATGCTGTGGGAAGAGGCTCTGTGAGATCTACAAGCTCCAGGAATATGGAGGATTAAAAACCTGGAGAAAGTTGGGTGAATAAATAACAGCTATTCCTGAAAAATCTTGCTGACAATCATTCATTGTTTCTGTAAATTGGAAGGTTTTAAGTCCAGCTCAGGGTTCACACTTCTGGCTAGACACTAAGAATATTTGAAAATGTGTTTTCAGAAGCCGTAGAAGAAAAATTATGCTTCTAACAACAAGAAACTGCAAAGGAGCTTCATCCCAAAACTGTCAGGACTGGAAATGCAAACATACCTGCAGGAGAATCTGTATCCCTGATGAACTCAATAAAGACACAAGTCAAGTCCAATTTGCTTAACGTGAAGAACATAACATGGTGCACATTTTTGTCTCTGTGACTGCATTTGCATGAAAAGATGTCATTAAAAAAACAAGCATGAGCCTACAGACCTGAATGGGATGAGGCTCAACTCCTCTAAATAGTCTTCCTAACAAAATGCCTTTCAGATACATTCATTATTCGGGAAATGGGAAGGAGAATTCTTAAGTGACTAATAAAAAGAGACCAGATGAATGGACACATATGTTCCTCCAGCCCAGCTGTTGGAACTCATATTCCTGGGTCTTTGGCGGCAAACCACCAGGCTCCCTTGTCCTTTGGTGTGAAGGTGATCCGGACCACTGTCCTCACATTTGGGATCTGCTGGTGGGCAGACTATGGATGGCACACTGTGGATGGCACCGTGCATTTTGAACCTGTGAGATTAAATGTGGGACAAGAAAGATTTCATGAGAAGTTCGACAGATGCTTAGGGTGTGGGGAGGTGACCCCCTTTATCCATCCATGTATTGGTGGGCACCTGGGCTTAGGGACTCTTAGCTGTTTCAACGGTGATATGAAAAACGCAGTCGTGCAGAATCACTCTGGTGCGGATATTTCCTCTGGATGTGGGCTATCTGGATCATTCGGTGGATCTATTTATGTTTCTTGAGAAGGCCCCACACTGATTTTTATTATTATTGTACTAATTTACCTTCCCACAATAAATTGAGCTATTTCCCCCCACATCCTCACCAGCATTTCATTTTGCCTTTTTGTGACTAACTCACTATTCAACTGGGGACCAGGGAACAGGTCACTGTCACAATGATTTGCCTTTCCCCAATGAATAATAACATTGAACATTTAAAAACTACCTGTTGGTTCTCCTGATCCTTCACCCCTGGGTCTATCAATTGGAAGAATTACTAATGCTAAGAATCCAACTCAGCACAAAGTCATCAATCATCCCTATCAAAATCCCAATGTTGTTTTTTTTTTTTTCACAAAAGCAAAAAAAAAATGCATCCTGATAAATAAACAGAAAGAAATTTCTATGTCTAACAAAAAAGGAAAAAAGAAGATGTATTGCTTTGCTAGCAAAGAAGACTGGGGGACTCCCTTTCCAAAGGCTGTGATTCTGGACATACAGATTTCTAAATGATGCCGGAGGCAGAAATGGTCAAATGCTTTTTTATCATGAATGCCAGACCATTCCAAGAGGAGAGGGCACCTCTTCCACCAAGTAGAGCTGAGAAACCTGAATTTCCACACACAGTTAATAAAGTTGGGCCATGACTTCTAAAATTCACAGAAAGCAACTCCCAGTTGACCAAGCACCTAAGTGTCCATGCTAAACCTATAAGGCCCTTGCAAAAATGTAGGAGGAAACATAATAATGTGGGAGTTGCATCATTTTACATGTTTCTGGTTGTTGGGGTTCGAGTGTGCAGAGTTTAGCTCCCTCAGGCCTGACAGTGTGCAAGAGCTGTGGCTGTGATTTAGGTCAGCTGAGGCAAACCTCAGTTAGGAGGAGGAAACGTTCTCTTCCCCTTATCGCAAGTCACAAGCTGTGCATGGTTTGGCCAAGAGGAGAAGCTTCCTGCATACTTGTCCTAGGAACAGTACATTCTAAAGAAACAAATGCATCCTCAGGGGAGTAGATAATGTCTACAAGGAACTTTAGGAGGGTACTTATCAAATAAGCAGGAATGATCTGAAGTTAGCTCTGTGTATCCGCTGAGGCATGTTATCTGGGCAATGTGGGCAAAGTGTTATTGAAGAATTGCTTGCTTTGTTAGAAAAAGAATATAAAAGGAACTTGCAAATAAACCTCAGCATGCAGTTGCAATTGCTGCCTTCGCTCTGCATCCCCTGTGTCCCGGTTATTTCGTGACCCTTACCCAGGGACCCGAACGCACTAGACGTTCACAATTGGCGCCAGAATAGGGACCCTGCTGGATTGTCAGGAAGGGTAAGTTTCTTTTTCTTTATATTACAGGGTGATGGGACAATCTTCATCTTCTCCCTTTTTATGTATTCTTAGGCATTCACTTGCCATCTATGGTATTAACATTTCTCATTCTGATATAGAGATGTGTCTTAAGGTGGTCAGGGAATGGAATCCCTGGTTCCCGGAGGAAGGATCTATGGATGTAGATAATTGGAAACGGGTCCGTCACAATGTTGAAAGGGCTATGAGACAAGGTGAAAAAAATTCCGATTCTGTTTTGGTCTATCTGGTCTATTTTATATACAATGTTTAAAGCTATGGAGGAAGAAAGGTTGATTGGAAATTTACAAAAGGAGCTAGCTCCCTCTATTCTAGATCTCCCTCTGGATATTAGTGAAAAAGAAGAGGTAGTAAAAGATTCGCAACAATTGACTCATAAATCTTCACAAAATTCTGCTGATTTAATTGGTAATGATAAGGAAAAGAAAACAAAAGTAAAAACGATGATTGATGATCGCTCCATTTCGGAGCAATTTAAGCTTGTTATGGAGGAGGTTCTGGGATGTCTTAATAAATTAGAAGCTAAAATGGACCCTAGGCCTTTATCGGGAACCAGGCCCTCTGCCCCTCCGGCCACTAACCCTTTTTTGGCAGCTTCTTTAAAGGCTGTCCAGAGCCTTTAAAGACTCAGAGCCTTCTGACGATGAGGACGACACTCCCTTCTTTGCTTTTCCTATAATCAGGCCTGATCCAGCTAATGGAATGGCACATCCACCTCGGTATGAGGGGATTGATATTGATCATATTGGTAGATTAAAAAAGGCAGTGACAATGTACAGACCTCAATCCCATTATGTAAAAGAATTGCTTAATGCTTTTGCTACTCATTACAATAATTTTGCTCCTGAGGATTGGAAGATTGTGGGCCGTGCTCTTTTACGGGAGCCAGAATATCTTCAATGGCACATGTGGTTTTTAGAAAGATGTGCCACTAAGGCTAGAGAAAATGGTAATAGTCAAAACCCTGTTATTCGTGCCATAGGATACCCTATGTTATCTGGCACTGGTATGTATGATGACATTCAACATCAAATTAATATTCCTCCTGAGATTCATGAGCAATTGAAGGAAATAGCTTTAGAAGCTTGGGACAAAATTAGACCTACTGGAGAATATAATGGCAAATGGATGTTACACATGTCCCCTTGTTTGGACTTTATTCTTGTGTTCATCTTACTATTGACACATACTTTAAATTTTTGTGGGCTACCGCTCAAATTGGAGAAACCACCCGTCATGTTATTCAACACTTAGTGGAAACATTTGCTATTATGGAAATTCCCGCTATGATTAAAACTGATAATGGTCCAGCTTATACTAGTAAAAATTTTAAAGATTTTTGCAAATTATATGATATTGTTCATCTAACCGGAATAGAATATAATCCACAAGGACAAGCTTTAGTAGAATGTGTACATGCTACGCTGAAAACACAAATTAAAAAATTAAAAAGGAGGAAAATGACAGATTTAAATATGCACTTGTTTAGACATTTACAAAATCAACCTAAAGCATTGTTACATCAAGCCTTATTTATTTTAAATTTCCTTAATCTTCCACAAGGAGAAATATTGACAAGAGCAGAACGACATTTTGAGCAAAAAACCTTAGAAATAGTTCATGAACGAATAGTTCATGAACCAATTTGGATAAAAATTGCGGCAGATGCTAAATGGCAGCCAGGGATTTTACTTTGTAGGGGAAAGGGCTATGCTTATGTTTCAACAGAAAATGGACATCGGCAGTGGCTCCCAGGGAGGTGGATCCAGACCCATCACAATCAGAACGGCACCAAAGGGGGCACCCTATCCACTACCCCAGCCGAGGAATCAAGATCCTGAGCTTGATGTTCCGGTGACAACAATGGCGGAATTGCTGACCCATGCTTGGCTTCAGTGCAGTACCCTCATCATTTACAAACACATTTATGGAAAATTGCTGCTGCAACTAAACCTGTAATTTTGTCTAATGGCTCTTTCTCTGGGACTAGTCAATCTGCTGCTTCTTATAATTTTACTGTATTTAAAGAATATAATATAACTACATGTGCGCCCATGCCATACCTGTTCTTAATTGGAAATGTTACTTTTGATGAGGGAATTTTATGCTTTAATTGTAAATTGTATACCTGTATTAATACATCTGTTTCTATTCCTTCTGGTTATTCCATTGTGCTGTTACAACAGCGCTCTCACATTTGGCTTCCTGTGAACTTACAAAGACCATGGTCCCAAGATCCTGTAAATACTTTGGTTCTGGAATTTTTTAGACAATTGTTAAAACGTACTAAACGGTTTGTGGGAGTTGTTGTTGCTGTAATTCTAAGTCTTATTGCAGTGACTACAGTTGCTACAGTTTCAGGGATAGCTTTACATACTTCTTTACAAACAAAACATTTTGTTGAGGAATGGCATAAAGATTCGCATGAGTTATGGCTATCCCAGGCTCAAATTGATTCTAGACTTCAAACTCAAATAGATATTTTAAAACAAACAGTTAATTGGTTAGGAAAAAAGATACTCACCTTAGAACAAGAAATTAAATTAAAATGTGACTGGAATTCAACTTCTTTCTGTATAACTAATATACAATATAATCAAAGCTTACATGAATGGAGTATCATACAAAATTATCTCGATGGTAATGAAACAGCTCAATTAATGATTGATTCTTTACAAAAGGATATATTTGAAATTTTTGGAAAAGGGTTTCAACATGATGATGCTGCACAAATAGCTGAATTGTTTTTAAAACAGAGGGATTAGATCCCAAAGGAATTGCTCAAAGTCTTACCCATACGGCAGGAGGAGTGGGAATAGTGTTATGCTTAGTTATTATCCTGTTTGTAATTATATATTGTATGTGCATAAGACCATCTCAAGACTCAATATTAACTTTGTGGAAAGCTGTTTTAGAAAAACAAAAAGAAAAGGAAGGAATTGTTGGGGTTCGAGTGTGCAGAGTTTAGCTCCCTCAGGCCTGACAGTGTGCAAGAGCTGTGGCTGTGATTTAGGTCAGCTGAGGCAAACCTCAGTTAGGAGGAGGAAACGTTCTCTTCCCCTTATCGCAAGTCACAAGCTCTGCATGGTTTGGCCAAGAGGAAGAAGCTTCCTGCATACTTGTCCTAGGAACAGTACATTCTAAAGAAACAAATGCATCCTCAGGGGAGTAGATAATGTCTACAAGGAACTTTAGGAGGGTACTTATCAAATAAGCAGGAACGATCTGAAGTTAGCTCTGTGTATCCGCTGAGGCATGTTATCTGGGCAATGTGGGCAAAGTGTTATTGAAGAATTGCTTGCTTTGTTAGAAGAAGAATATAAAAGGAACTTGCAAATAAACCTCAGCATGCAGTTGCAATTGCTGCCTTCGCTCTGCATCCCCTGTGTCCCGGTTATTTCATGACCCTTACCCAGGGACCCGAACGCACTAGACGTTCACATCTGGTTACACTTTTCTACTGGGTATACAAGACTAAAGAGGTGGTCCTATATTGGGATGTTTTTTCTACACTTGAGGTCAGTCCAGTCTCTTCAGTGATAAATGTCATGGATTCATGAGGAACTGCATGGTTTCTTCAGTTCAACTGTCAGGATGGGCCTGTGGACCACGAGGTTTAGACAGGAACCATTGAAACTATTTCCCCTTCAGCAACCCTCCTTTATTACCTGATATGCACATTGGCTCCTAGTCTCTTGGGTTTTTTGCCTCTCCCTGATTGGGAGCTTATATAACTCTCCAAAGTTTTAGATCCCTTAGGAAGTACTGCACCTCTATAAGGTGGAATGTTGAAGTTGTAATTCAAACTAGGGATATCTGGGCATTATTTTAGTGTCCCTAGGTACTTCCTATAACTATTTTAATTTTTCAATAATTACAAATAAGAGAATAATTTACATAATAATATTCCCCAAATAAAACTTGATTAAACATATGAAATAATTAATGGAGACGTTATAGCATTATTTAATCAATAGAATGTTTTACTATTGCATCAATCCATTAGCAAAGTGAATAGAGGGAGATGTGTGACCTAATAACATCATTAAATGCATGACAAGGTTAACATTAAGAAACTCACACTTTATTTAGTAACAAATTGCATCTGTAAGGCAAATATAAGTAAAAATGCTCTGTAAAACGTGCATGGTGGACCATGCCGTGACCCTAGGGACATGAGAAGCTTTGCAAGTTAAAAGCCAGACTCCATAACTTAATGAGGCCCTATGCAACTTAGCAAACCCTATCTCTTAAAAAAAATGAAAAAAAAAATCTGGGGATGTGGTTTACTGATTAAGTGCCCGTAAGTTTATGCACAAACATAAAAACTAAAAACTTAAAATTTCATATAAATCATTAGAGACTTCTGAAATAATCAACTCTGAGAATTGTTATTTCTCCAGTTGTGCAAAATGAGACTCCATAGTAATTGTTGACTTATAGAAAAATTGTATCCTTTTGGGATGCACTATTCTATATTTGTATTTCCTTATTTCTACAATATCAGTTAAAGATGTTAAGAAAATTTTCAGCAAATGTCAAAAGCAATTACATATTTTCTACATTTAAATGATTCTTTTCCTCCTAGGTCCCAAATACTTCAAGGAATGGGCTATAGATAAGAAACTTACTACAATCTTTATACTTGTCAAGGTTTTTTTTGTAAATATTTTGCTGTTATCTAAGGTACACACTTTGGACAAATGCTATTCCACACTTGCTACAGATATGAAGTCAGAAATTGAAAAGTGTCTGAAATTTGAATACAGTTGTGGACACATTCTTTGGGTTTCTATATGCTATAAATTCTCCAGTGTTTTTAAAATGTTTGATCAATGTCCAAAAACTTTGCAAAAATTTTCCCACATGTCCTCTCACTCATATGAATTCTGAGGTGCTGAGTAGGTGTGAGCAACTGTTGGAGACTCTGTCACCTATTTTACACTTGTATAATTTCTGTGCTATCATATCTCTGGTATGAAATACTGTTGAACTACTGTGAAAAAAGGGTTGATTCATCCTTAAAGAAACTGATGCAGTGTTTTCACTTGTAAAACTTCTTTGCAGTAAAAAATCTATAATGTTTAGTAAGATGTGACCTTCAATTTGAAAAGCTTTGCCATTCTTCACATTTATAGAACTTCTCTCTAGTATGGGTTCTCTGGTGTCGAGTAAGTGAGGATTGTTGATAAAAATCTTTGCCACACTCTCTACATTTGTAGGGCTTCTCTCCAGTGTGGATTTGCTGGTGCTGAGTAAGTGATGATGATTGATTAAAATTCTTGTCACACACTTTACATTTGTAGGGTTTCTCTCCAGTATGAATCCTGTTGTGGCGATTGAGCTCTGAGTTTCTATAAAAACTTTTGTCACACACTTTACATTTGTAGGGCTTCTCTCCAGTATGAATACTTTTGTGCCAATTACAATGTGAGATGGTATTAAAAGCTTTGCCACATTCTTTACATTTGTATGGCTTCTCTCCAGTGTGGATTCGCTGATGCTGAGTAAGTGATGATGATTGATTAAAACTCTTGTCACACACTTTACATTTGTAGGGCTTCTCTCCAGTATGAATCCTGTTGTGGCGAGCAAGATTCGAGTTTATATTAAAACTTTTGTTACACACTTTACATTTGTAGGGCTTCTCTCCCATATGAATCCTGTTGTGGCAATCAAGTTTTGAGTTTCTATTAAAACTCTTGCCACACACTTTACATTTGTATGGCTTCTCTCCTGTATGAATTCTCTGGTGATTTTTAAGGCTTGGTTTTTGACTAAAAGCTTCGCAAAATTGTTTATATATGTGGGGCATCTCTCCAGGGTGTGTCCACTGGTGACAAATAAGATTGGAGATTTTATTAGAAGTTTTGTCACATTCTTTGCATTTGCATTGCACATCTCCTGTATGAACACTGTGATGTTGAGTAAAGTTCTTGAGTGCATTGCATTCTTCACATTGGTAGGTCTTAGCTACAGAATAAATTTTGTGGTGTTGAGTAAGAGTTGAAAATTTTTTAAGTCTTTGCCACACTTTTTACATTTAGAGGTCCTTAGTTCAGTATAAATCCTCTGATGCTAATCAAGTTGTAACCTTTCACTAAAAGATTTTTGCATTCTTTAAATTTATAGGATTTATCACTGTCATAGTATCTACTGTGTTTAGCAGATGTAGAGCAAACCAATGCTTTGATATATTCTTTAAACATATAGGGCTCTCTTTCTCTATAAATTATCTTGTATTGAGCAAGCTCTGCACTGTGATAAAGAACCCTTTCATATACCTCACACTTGCAAGTTTTGTCTGGACTGAAGCAAACTTTCCCACATTTTTTATCTTGGTATGTTTCCTTTAGAAAATGCCTAGGGGTTTCTCTATATTCATAATTTTTATCACCAATGTAAATATACTGGTAATTACTCAGGGTAGAGACATGGCTAATGGCGTTACTTATAGCATTATGTATATAGTGCACTTTCCAAAAATCTGTATCAGAATTATCATTGAGCAATAGTGGGGAATTAGAAACCTTTCTATAATTATTAATATTGTCTATTTGGGCACAAGGAGAAATTACTGTATTGTTGCAGAAAAATGGACCTTCTGTAAAGAAATTCTCAAATTATCACTTTTAAAAGCATCTTCTCTGTGCAAATGTTTAAATAGAAGTTTACCTCGGTGCTACATGTATAATTGGCCAAGTTAAAAACTGATGCATGGACCAAATTTCAAATTCCACATTTCTTTTCACTTCAAAAATGGCTGTGGATATATTCTTACAGACACACAGCTCCTCAGAAGTAAGTGAAATAAACTGAATTTTTTTCAGATATTAATTGTTTCTGGTGTCCTTTGACCATAAAATTTTTATCATAAATAGGAACTACAAATCGTTTTTGACTACTATAATATGATTTTTGAACTTTACTCTCACCTCTATTTTCCCATTGTTTTCTTAGTTGTAAATGGTTAATGTCATAATTTCCATATCTTCCCTCTCTCTCTTGTATTCCCTGCTCTGGTAAAATTTCTTCAGGGTGCTGAGAATTCATGGCTGAAATAAAAATAATAATCATGTTTACTTACTGTACTGGGCTGAGTATATTTTGCAAACATAAGAAATTACAGCAATAAAGGAACATCAGCAGGGGAGTAGGTTATTAAATCTAAGCCCATTGTTAATACAGAAACATATAAATCAAATAAAAATGTACCCAGAAAATTACTTTGAGAACTTTCCAAATCATCTAAGTGTTCACAGTATCCAAGACGAGTACATTACAATGAAGAGTAATATAGTAGAGGAAAATACATTGTGTTACACAAAGCCTTTCCTCCTTCACAATCTATTTTAAAAATCTACCGACTTTCTTCTGTTTCATTAAAAAAGAAAAATATGAAACATGCAAATATTTGGGGACTGTTCAAAAAGGGGTTCCTTCTTACCAACAAAAAAAATTATGGCTAAATTTACTGTAAGAAAATAAGTTATGAAGTACTCAAAGAGAATAGTAAATTATTATTTAAAATAAGTTGACTGAATTAAACCAACACACACAAAAATGGAATTAAATTTAGTCAAGAATTGTTAATAGTAATAAGCAGAAAATGTGTTTTTAAAGTCCTTCTTTAGAAAATGTCTGAAAGAGTCATGGGTGGTTGTACATAGCAACACAGGAGCTTGAGCCAGAAGGATCAAAATTTCAAGGCCAGCCAAAGTAAAAAATGTAAAGTGGTAGTTCTCTTTCCAGTACTAATAAATGCATCTCAGAAAATAAGAAAAATAAAACATCCAAAACAGCTCAAAGTTGTAAAGACTCAAAGCAGGTTTTAATCCAAGTTTTAAAACTTACAGAGACTATTCAGAGAATCCAAGAGAAAATGTTGGGTCACCTAGAAATTTATAACTACATTGTAAAATCCTTAGTCAAAACTTCACAACACAGAATGGAATTTGGGGCTATTTTCAAGGGATGGAAGGATAAAAGTATCAACCAAAACATTATATTCACAGCTACTATCTTTCAAAAGAGAAAGAAAATAAAGACTTTAAAGATATAAATACACACACTATTCATCAACACTAGATCTGTTCTCCAAAAAGTATGAAAGGTAATCCTTCATACTGAAATGTAAGTGTGCACAGCAACACAAGTCATATGAAATTCTAAACATTTCTTGGCTCAAACAATTGATTTTATTGTAATAATGGGACACAAAAAAATTTGAAATAGAATTTGAAATATAAAAGCAAAACTGTTAATAGACATATATAACTGTAACAATAATATAGTTTTGAAAAGCCACAAATATATGGAATTTTTTAAAAAGTGAAGTCAAGTTGATCCTCATACAAAGTATGAGTAGGAGATTCTTCATTTTTAGATATTTTTATTGACAAATTCAAGATTACAAAATTCTGATGACAACAAACCTTGACTATCTGAATTACCTCTAAAAATTACAACTCTAGGTAGTCCACAGTATACTCTAAATCTAAGGACACACACATACTGAAAGCAAAGGGATACAAGCATGACACATCCAAAAGTGACCAAAAAAACCCGTGTGGTCTAAATTATAGTACACAAAAATAGTTTAAGATAGTATTAGGACATAGAAATCATTTAAAAATTTTAAAAAGACTTTGAAAAGAAGCAAAATAAAGAAAAGGAATATTTCCCCAGGTTCTTAATTAAGAGTAAATACATTTGCAACATGTATCATACTTCCCAAACACACAAAGAAAACATTGAGAGAGTTGAATGAAAACAAAAAATTACTGTCATCCTAGGAGACATCAATTCCCACTTACTGAAAAGGGAAATACAGTGAAGCAAAATGGTAATTGCAGAGTATAAGACTTTGAAAATATTTGAAACTATTGTAGACTTATAGAATCCCTATTCTTAATCACAAGTGGGATATTATGCTGGATAGACCAATTTTATGTATTAAAACAAAGGTTAATAAATATTTAAGTGATAGTTATTTTGTAACCAACATGGAATAAAAATTTGAAGTCAAAAGTGATAGGAATGTTCAAAAATCCCTAAATATGTGTCAGTTGATTGAAAATCCTTGGGCATGCTGTTGTTCAAGAATTGAAAGATAAATTAAAACATGTTTATACTACTTAAAGTTAACTAGAGACTCCAGGTAATATGCATCACACTCCTGTTGTTAAAAATAATTTTTTTGCAGAGAAATCTAACCTTTAAATTGTATGAATATCCCTCAAAGTACAAATAAGACTATTTCCCTGCTTCAAAATATAGTAAAATTTACAACATTCAATTGTAAATGCAGACATGGAGTGAGATAGATGAACTTCTTAGTGAGTGTGGCAATATCCTTCACATCAATAGCAAATTAATAACATTGTACACCAGTGTTTTGACATTGTTATTCAATAGAGCCATCATGAGGGATGCAAACAAAATATTCCTTGAAAAGAACGATGAGCCAATGTGGAATATAAAAACTATAGAACTTTGACACTTAATATTTTCTTGTCAGCATCTAGAAATACCCCATCTTTTTTACTGAAAACACAAGTCTGAATCATCCAATTTTTATGGTGAAGTTCCCAAAAGATATACTTCAAGGGAAGAAAATTAAATAATAATAATAATAATTAGGAATTTTGAAGGAAAGTTATGCTCACCCACAAAGACCAGGTTGTTGTAGGTCTCCATCATCACTTCTCTATATAAATTCTGCTGAGTAGGATCCAGGCATTCCCATTCCTCCTCAGAGAAATCAATAGCTACATCCCTGAATGTCAATGGCTCCTAAAATAAAAATTGGTAGATCAATAGCACACGGACAAAACCATTATTCAGTGTTTAGTTTGGATTAATAGTTAGTAGAACTGACTGTCATGTAGGAGAGTTACTTTAATTATGTAATAAGATACTTTCCATTATCTAATTCAGAGGAAAATACATAAGTCCTAAAACAGTATATGTATTTCATAGCAGAGTGAAGTCAAAGATATATACCACAATCCAAGAACTGAATGAAAGCCAAACTCCTAACTTTTCTGCCACCGGTGAATGAAATTTGGGGTACATTCCAGATGCAAATCAGACTTGTCAAAGATATACTCATAAGGTGATTGTGCCCAAGGGAGACAAAAAGTGGTAAAAAAGCTTTTGAAAACAGTCTGGGAGTTATTCTTTCTGCTTTGTATCCATGAGATAGATTGAGCTCCCCAAAACAATTAGTTTCAAGTATCATCCATGACACATTCGCAATGTGTAAAATATTCATAAAATATTAATGTTTGGAGACGTGTAAAGTGACACTTCACTTGTGAAAAGACACACTTGAAATATTAAGTTCTATAAGCAGTTCAACGAGTGAATAAATGTGGTACAATAGAGGCCCAGACAGCAGCATGTATGTGTTCAAAAACTGAGACAAAGAAATGGTTAATAAAAAAAGAGCTTTTAATATAATTGTAATGGAAAAATAATGGTAACAATAAATTACTTAAAACTCATACAACCAAGGATATATAACCAAGGAAAATGATGGCTTTGAGAAATACATAATAAAATTAGGAGTCATAAAAAGGCACAGGGCTGTCACCATCTCTGTGTGCACAAGGAAGATGAGATCAGTAAGACACACCAGAAGTGTCCACACGGATTTTCCATTTGTGGATTGATTCCAATTACTTAAACATAGCTACTTTATTGAAAGAATTACCTTGACCCTAGAGCATAATCACGCCATCTACACAAATAAGCAATTAAAAATCTTCAATAGCAAAATGTTTAAATACTTGAGCCAATTGGAATTGTATGGTATCAAGATTTATGAAAGGAACAACAAGACAAATCAGGTTAGTAGATGATTATAGCCACTGTTCACAAAAAGCAAAAAATAAAAATCTTGACATTTTAGAATAAATATTTTTTCCAAACTTTGTAGAACCCTCTCTGTAACACTGTGGCCTTCTGTGGCTCATTCCTAAGCAGAAAGTCAGGTAATTCTGGGCAGATTAGAAAATAGTTCTGTAAAGTCCACACATCTCAGATCCCTTTTGCAAAGAAAGCAAATGCTTAGTCTTCCAGAGTCACAATTCTCACCAGTTAACAGACACATAGTTGGAGTCAGTTTAAAGTCCTCACCTACAATGTTCTTTAAAATTTATTTTTCTAAAAGAAAATGTGTGAATTTGCAGAAAATCAAATGGGGGTTGTGGCTCCGTGGCAAAGCTCTTGCCTAGCATGTGTGAGGCACCAGATCTGATCCTCAACACCACATATAAATAAAGGATAAAGGTTCATCAACAACTAAAAAATATTTTTTAAAAAGAACATGTTTTTGACACTGGTTCGCACAAGTGTCACTACTTCAGGTCTCAAAATTGCAGTCTTTCACCTAATTCTGATGTCACTTGTAAGTCCCAGAATGTCATCTACACTGCTGATCAACTTCCTGTAAGTTGGGGGACCCTATAACTACCAAACATATAAAGAAGCATTCAATATTAAGATATTAGCTATATACAACTCTAGTAAATGAGTGAAACACAACCATGATAAAATCGTAACAACCTATTGCACAAATATAAAAAAAGGCTATATGGAAAATGCAGGCATATAGAATGGTCAACAATTCTGTAGAATAAGTTTATGAGACTGAAATATCTGACACTGAGATTTACTATGAACTTACAGTACCCCAAAAGGTGAGATATGTGGCAAAGCGTATACAAACAGATTAGTGGAATAGAACTGAAAACCTAGAAATAAACTCAAAAAACACACAACAGATGGCAGGACTTTACTGGAGATGATATAATCTTTTTAATGAATTATGAACACCCTGGCATCTGTATGCAAAGAAATGAATTAGACACAGAACTTACAACTTTTGAAAAATTAAATCATTCATCTAAAAGAAAATGTTAAATTTGTAGCTTGTGTCAGACAACATAGCAGAAATTCTATATGGCTTTTTCCTTGACATGAACAAAGCCAGAAGCAGGATCTATAAATGAGAAAGTTAATAAACTTTTACTCTGTTGAAAACCATTCTGTATTTTGAGGTATGCCATTAACTGAATAAGAAACTGGATGAAATATTTGCCAAATATATATATGATGAAGGTCTGGAATAAAAAAAAATACATTGAGCTCTTAAAACTTGGCAAAAGAGATGGAGTTTTGTCTCAGTGTTAGAGCAATTTTCTACCTCGTATGAGGCACTGGGTTTGATCTTCAGCACCACGTATAAATTAATAACAAATAAAGATCCATTGATAACTAAATATATTTTAAAAATACTGAGCGAGATAACAAGCAATTTAAAAATGGGCACTATCACATATAATGGTATTAGAAACTTATAAGGAGTAATAGTAAAAATGATATAATCTGAAACTATAATAAACATATACAGATCCATGGAGATAAGATTTGTGTATGTACATCTGGTTTTTCTATAGATGTCTGTATATATACATACATAGATTTATAATTATAGATAGATATAAAATATTGCAGAGTTACATAGTTTAAGCATATATCTTTTAATCATTTATTATAATATCATATTAATGAATAATTATGTGACATTATGAATTATATTTTATTAATTATATGTAATTTATGCATAAATACAAAATAACCTGTAAGGTTTTCACCTACAGAGACATTTACAGAGTAATATTTTATGAAGCTATGGTTGTAGTTAAGTGGTGCAGAATTTGTTCAGCATGTGCAAGACCTTGGGTTTTATTACCAGCAGCACAAAAACAAATGCAATAGTTTCCACTAAGGCCTTGATCACATAGTGAGATTTGACAGATATTTCATAAATCTACTCTAAGTTATTTTCATGGAAAACCACAGAATTCAGTGGGTTTCTGTGTCTCCTATCTGTAGTAGAAACTTCAATGTCTGAAAAGTTCTACTTGAAGTATTTTTTTACCAATTCCCATTAATTTCTAATGTCATTAAGTTAAAACAATCAATCATGACTCTAGTGTATCTTAAAAATAATATTTGTTTAAACTTTTATTTTTACTATTCTTATGTTTCTACTTAGTTCCCAGCCTTATTTACTTTGGAGTTCATAAAGTCCCCAAATTATTCCTCCAGTTCAATCACCATGGTTCCAAGAACTGTAGCTGAAATGTACAAAATTCCCCCTTAGGGAATCTACACTAATAGCCCTGCCCTGGATGAGCCCATGTATCAGTCCGTTCTTAAAAGTCAAAGCCATAAGGAACAAATTGTTATGCCTTTTATCTTTCTAAAATATGTTTTCTAGTGAACAAAACAGTATTAAAATTTCCACAAAATCTAAACAGTAGAACAGAATAGTATGAAAGTTTACACAAAATCTAAAAATGAGAAAACATTAAAAATGACAAGGGATGCAAAAATTAAATTACATTCTCTATAATTCTTTGGGAGAATGTAAAGGGGTGTTAGAAGGAACTCATTTTTTATATATAAAAATAGCAGAAACTAAACACTGGTGATCATTTTACAACATTATGACTACTGTATAAGCTATGGGATTATAAACTTAAAAATGGTAAATTAGATTTTACTTATATTTTGCCAGAAGAAAAAAAAAGTATTTGTAAGAGGCACAAGAAAAATGTCAAAACCACAGCAAAAATAATAATCAGTATATAAAACATATTTAAAAAGCAAACAAAAATGCAAGTGATATTTGCCCAATAAATAACACTACTTCCATAATGAGAAACATTTATTTGAATATGCTACTGCCTACATATGATGATCAACAGTGGATTGTTTTCTTATGCCTGACTTATATTTGTATCAGAAAAGCATGTCCGAGTAGCCATGAATATTGGCTATCTGTAATTGTAATTAATTCTATATTTTGATAGAGCCACATTTTTGTTCCTAGCATCCCAATTCATCATAGCCAAATTATGAAAGCAGTTCCCATGCCAGTTAATAGATGAATTGATTAATAAAATGTGATACACACAATATGTTTTTAGTCAGCTATAAAGAAGATTAAAATTGTGACATTTGTCAGTAAATGAACAGAAATTAACAACATCATGCTAAGCAAAATTAATCAAACTGATTAAGGGTCAAATTTTTTCTTTCACATGCAACAGCTACAGCAAAACAAAAAGGGAAAGGAGAATTGGATATCTTAAAGATATAGACAAGATTAGTGGAGCATAAGGAGACTGGGAGGGAGTGACAGGAAAGGAGAATATGAAATGAATTTTAAAAAACATGGGTATATAAAAGTATACCACTGTGAATTCCACCTTCCTGTATATGTAGAAAGCATCAAACATAAATGAATAAAAAGATTAATAAAATAGATGAAGGAGAATAATGGGGAAAAAGAATGAATGGAAAAAATAAGGTAATGAGAATTGAAAGGGATTAAATTAATTTAACAAAAGAGGTAAAAGCCTTGTACAATGAAAACTACAACATGCTAAAGAAAAAGAATTAAAGAAGACCTAGAAGATGGAAAGTTCTACCTTGTTCTTGAATAGGTAGAATTAATATTGTCAAAATGACCATGCTACCAAAAAGCACTATACAGATTTAATGCAATTCCTATCAAAATCCCAATGATATTCCTCATGGAAATAGAAAAAGAAATAAAAATTAATCCTGGAAAAACAAAGAGACCCAGAAGAGGCAAAGCAATCCTTAGAAAAGGAAGGCAGGTGGCATCACTATACCAGAACTTAAACTATACTTCATAGGAATAGTAACAAAAACGACATGGTACTGACACCAAAATACACAACTAGACCAATTGTATAGAATAGAGAACACAGAGAATAACCCACACAAATACAGTTATCTCATACTAGACAAAGGTACCAAACACATTTCGGAGAATAAATAGCCTTTTCAACAAATGGTGCTAGGGAAACTGCAAATCCATACACAGCAAAAAAAAATTAAGACCCTCTCTTTCATCATGCACAAAAGTGAACTCAAAGTGGATTAAGGACCTAAGAATTAAACCAGAGACCATGCACCTAAGAGAGGAAAATGTAGGTCCAAATCTTCATCATGTTGGATTAGGCCCCGACATCCTTAATAAGACTATTATAGCATAAGAATTAAAACCAAGATTTAATAAGTGGACGGATCAAAACTGAAAAGCTTCTCAGCAAAAGAAACAATCAGTGAGGTGAAGAGACAGCCTCCATCCTGGGGGAAAATTCTTACAACTCACACATCAGATACAGCACTCATCTCTAGGGTATATGAAGAACTCAATCTTGACACCAAAAAAACAATAAAAAACAACAACAACAACAACAACAAAAACACAACCAAAGAACCCAATTGATAAATGGACCAAGGAACTTAAAAAGCATTTCTCAGAATATGATATGCAATTGAGCAACAAATATATATAAAAAGTTCAACATAGCAATTAGAGAAATGCAAATCAAAACTAAGATTTCATCTCACTCCATCCAGAATGAAAGACATTATGCATATAAACAATAAGTGTTGGCAAGGATGTGGGGGAAAAGGCACATTCATTCATTGCTGGTGGAGATGCAAATTGGTACAGCCAATATGGAAAGCAGTATGCAGATTCCTTGGAAATCTGGGAATGGAACCACCATTTGACCCAGCTATTCTTCTTCCCAGTCTGTACCCAAAGGACTTAAAAACAGCACACTACAGGGACACAGCCACATCAGTGTTTACAGCAGCACAATTTACAATAACTAAACTGTGGAGCCAACCCAGATGCCTTTCAGTGGATGAATGTATAAAAAAATGTGGCATATGTACACAATGGAATATTTCTCAGCACTAAAAGAGAATAAAAACATTGCATTTGCCAGTAAATGGATGGAGTTAAAGAATATTACATTAAGTGTAGTTAACCAATCTCCCCAAAACAAATGCCAAGTATTTACTCTGATATATGTGTGGTGACTCACAGTGGGGTAGGGAGGGAGAGCATGGGAGGATTACATTAATTCTAGATAGGGAAGATGGGTGAGAGGAAAATGGAGGGGGAAGAGGATTAGCAAGGATGGTGGAATATTATCAACATCATTATCAAAAACATATGTATGAAGATTTTAATGTGGTGTCAACATACCTTATATACAAGCAGATATGAAAAAATTGTGTTATATAAGAGTTGTAATGAAAAAAGAAATGAGTACATGTATAATGCCATAAATTAGCATGAATATACTTTATATACAGAGATATGAAAAATTGTGCTCTATGTGTTATAAGAATTGTAATGCATTCTACTGTTTTCATATATTTAAAAAATATTTTTTTTTAAAAAAAGTATTGGAACTCTTGGGGACTATAAGCCTACAGGGTAAAAATTGTAACACCTTGAAAACACAGAGATGGAAGGGAAGATGCATGAACAACATGAAAAACCAAGAAGAATGTGCCCCAAACAAAGATGCTACATTATTAGAATCCATGGTCAGAACAGGAGGAGAAATAACAGAGAAGGAGTCGAGGAGGCACATAATTTTCTGTGAATTAAAGGAGGATATAAGAGCAAATACAGGCAGCAGAGTATCATTTTGATAAAGAGCTACATAAGAAAATACAGAAAGAAAAAGATTCCTTCAATAAGGAGATAGAGATTTTGAAAAAAAAAAAAAACAGAGATCCTTGAAATGAAGGAAACAGTAAACCAAATTAAGAACTCAATAGGAAGCATCCAAAACAGAATAGATCACTTGGAAGACAGAACCTCTGACATTGAAGGAAAAATATATAATCTTGAAAAAATAAAGTTGACCCCAGTGAAGATGGTAAGAAATCATGAGAAGATTCAAGAATAATGAGATAACATGAAAAGACCAAATTTAACAACTATTGGGATAGATGAAGTCATTGAGGTCCAAACTACAGAAATGGACAATCTATTCAATGAAATAATATCAGAAAAATTTCCAAACATGTAGAGTGAATTGGAAAATCAAATACAAGTACTGTACAGGGCACCAAATGAAAAAGATCAGAACAGATTTACACCAACACACATCATAATGAAATCACCGAGCATGCAGGAGAAGCAGAGTATTTTAAAAGCCACAAGAGAAAGGAATCAAATTATATGTGGAAGAAACAAATCAGAATTTCTGATTTCTCAACCGAGACCCTGAAAGCTGCAAAATCCTACAACAACATATACCAAGCTCTGAAAGAAACAGATGCCAAACAAAAATCATATACCCAGCAAAATTAAATTTTGATTAGCAATTAGATTTGATTTAGATGTTATTTTTATGAGAAAATAAAAACATTCATCATACACAAAAGTTAAAAGAATTTACAACCAAGAAGTCTGCACTACAACATATCCTTGGCAAAATATTCCATGAGGAGGAAATGAAAAACAATTTTGAAAATCAGAGAAGGAAGCTATTACTCTAAAGGGAAAAAATGTATCAAAGAGAAACCAAGTCAAGTTAAATACCAAAAATAAACAAAAATAACTGGGAATACAAATTATGTCTCAATAATAACCCTGAATGTTAATTTCCAAAACTCATCAATCAAAAGACTGAGAGATTGGATTTAAAAAGAAAAACCCAACAATATGCTGCCTCCAAGAGACTCATCTCATAGGAAAAGACATCCACAGACTGAAGGTGACAGGTTGGAAAAAATATAACACTTGGGCTGGGGCTCAGCAGTAGAGTGCTCACCTAGCACATGTGAGGCCCTGGGTTCAATCCTCAGCACAACATAAAAATACATAAAATAAATAAATGTATTGTGTCCATCTACACAAAAAAAAATTTAAAAAACATACCACTCACATGGACTGTGGAAGCAAGCAGAGGTTTCTATTTTTATATCAAATAATGAAGACTTCAAGTGAAATTTAATGAGAAGGGATAAAGGAGGACCTTTCATACTGCTTAAGGGAACCATTCACCAACAAGACATAACAATTATAAATATTTATGTCCCAAACAATGGACCATCTATGTTCAAATAGACTCTTCTCAAGTTCAAGGACCAAGTAGACCACAAGATAATAATTCTGGGTGACTTTAATACACCTCTTTTACCACTGGATAGATCTTCCAAACAAAAGCCAAACAGAAATTATAGAATACAATAAATCAATCAATAACTTAGATTTAACTGACATACATAGACCATTTTATCCTTCAACAGGTGAAGACACTTTCTTCTCAGCAGCAAATGGATCCTTTTCAAAATAGACCATACATTATGCCAAAAAGCAACTCTAAGCAAATACAAAAAAGTAAAGATACTACCCTGCATTCTACCAGACCCTAATGGAATGAAATTACAAAATAATGATAAAAATAGAAGCTGCTCCAACACCTGGAGACTACATAATATTCTAGTGAATGAACAATGGGTTGCAGAAAACATCAAAAAGGAGATTTAAAAATTCTTAGAGGTGAATGAGAACACAGAAAAAACATATGAAAATCTCTAGGACAGTATGAAGCCATTACTAAGAGGAAAATTCATTGCATGGAGTTTATTCCTTAAAAAAAGAAAAAGTCAAATAAATGCCCTAAAATTACATCTCAAAGCCTAGGAAAAAAATGAATCAACACCAAAAGCAATAAAGACAGAAAATAATTAAAATCAGAGCTGAAATCAATGAAATTGAAACAAAAGAAGCAACTTAAAAATTGAAAAAATGACTGGGAATAGAACCACCATTTGACCCAATTATCCTACTCCTCAGTCTATGCCCAAAGGACTTAAAAACAGTGTACTACAGGGACGGAGCCACAAAGTTTTTAGCAGCACAATGCACAATACTATACTATGGAGCCAACCTAGATGCCCTTCAATAGATGAATGGAAAAAGAAAATGAGGCATTTGCACACAATAGAATATTACTCAGCAATAAAGGAAGTAAATTCAAGGCATTTGCAGGTAAATGGATGGTTATGAAGAAGATAATGCTAAGGGAAGTTTGCCCCCCAAAAAACAAATGCTGAATGTTTTCTCTGATATAAGGAAGCTGACTATACTGAGGTAGGGAGGGGGAGCATGGGAGGAATAGATGAATTCTATTCAGGTCAGGGCAGTGGGGTAAGAATGGAAAGGAGGGGGTAGGGGATTAGCACGGATGGTGGAATATGATGGACATCATTATCCAAAGTATATGTATGAAGACATGAATTGGTGTCAACATACTTTATATACAGAGATATGAAAAATTGTGCTGTACATGTGTAGTTAAGAATTGTAATGCATTCCACTGCCATTTATTTTTTAAAAAATTTTTAATTTTCAAAATGAAAAGGTGGCTCTTTGAAAAAATAATTACATTTGTAAACCCTTATCAATGCTAATGTAGATAAGTAGAGAAACACTCCAATTACTAAAATCTGTGATTAAAAAAGAAATATCCTTACTATAGGGACACAGCTACAACAATGTTCATAGCAGCACAATTCACAATAGCTAGACTGTGGAACCAACCAAGATGCCCTTCAATGGATGAATGGATAAAAAAAAATGTGGCATTTATACACAATGAAGTATTACTCTGCACTAAAAAATGACAAAATCATGGAATTTGCAGGGAATTGGATAGTACTAGAGCAGATTATGCTAAGTGAAGCTAGCCAATTCCTAAAAAATAAATGCCAAATGTCTTCTTTGATATAAGGAGAGCAACTAAGAACAGAATAGAGAGGAAGAGCATTAGAAGATTACCACTAAACAGGGATGAGAGGGGGAGGGAAAGAGAGAGAGAAGGGAAATTGCATGGTAAAGGAAAGAGACCCTCATTGTTATACAAAATTACACATAAGAGGAAGTGAGGGGGAAAGGGGGAAAAAACAAGAGAGAGAAATGATTTACAGTAGATGGGGTAGGGAGAGAAGATGGGAAGGGAAGGGAAGGAAGGGGAGGGGAGGGGGATAGTAGAAGTTAGGAAAGGCAGCAGAATACAACATACACTAGTATGGCAGCAGGTAAAAAAGTGGATGTGTAACCAATGTGAATCTTCATTATGTATATAGGGTAAAAATGGGAGTTCATAATCCGCTTGAATCAAATGTATAAAATATGATATGTCAAGAACTTTGTAATGTTTTGAACAACTAATTAAAAAAAGAAATATCACCATGAACACTAGAGAAATATAGAAGATAATTAGAAATTATTTTGAAAATTTGTACTCCAATAAAACAAAATATTGAAGACATCAACAAATGTCTAGAGTCATATAATTTACTTAAACTGAGTGAGGATGATACACAAGTTAAAAAAAAGAATATTATCTGTTAAAGAGAACATTTTATTTTTTTCTTTTAGATTTTGAGGGACACAACATCTTTATTTTACTTTTATGTGTTGCTGAGGATCTTATCAAGCACCCCACACATGCCAGGTGAGCATGCTACCACTTGAGCCACAACCTCAGCCAAAAAACAGATCACTTTCAAGCAGTGAAATAGAAGACACCATCAAAAGCCTACCAACCAAAAAAAAAAAAAGGGCAGGACTCAATGAATACAATCTTCAAAGAACAACTAACACCACTATTCCTCAAATTATTCCATGAAATAAAAAAGAGGGGACACTTTCAAACTTATTCTATGAGACCAATATCACCTTGAATCTAAAATCAGACAAAGACACATCAAAGAAAGAAAACTTCAGACAAATATATCTAAAAGACAGATGCAAACATTCTGAATAAAATTCTGGCAAATCAAATACAAAATCATATCAAAAAGATCATGCACCATGATCAAGTGGGATTCATCCAGGGATATAAGGTTGGTTCAACATACAAAAATCAATAAATGTAATTCATCACGTCAGTAGATTTAAAGATTAAAATCATATGATCATCTAAATAGATGCAAAAAAGCATTTGACAAAATTAAGCATCCCTTGATGTTCAAAACATTAAAAAAACTAGGGATAACAGAAACATATCTCAACATTTACAAGGCTATCTATCCTAAACCCCAGGTCAACATTATTCTAAATGGAGAAAAACTGAAGGCATTCCCTCAAAAATCTGGAACAAGACAGGGATGCCCCCTCTCACCACTTCTATTCAATGTACTTTTTGAAACACTGGCCAGAGAAATTAGATGAAAGAAATTAAAGGAGTAAGTATAGGAAAAGAAGAATTTAAACTAGCACTATTTTCTGATGATATGATTCTGTACCTAGACGACCCAAAAAACTCCACTAGAAAACTTCTAGAACTAAAATTCAGCAAAGTAGCAAGATATAAAATCAACACCCATAAATCAAAGGCATTTCTTTATATCAGTGACAAATACTCTGAGAGGCACATGAGGAAAACTACCCCATTCACAATGTCCTCAAAAAAATATAATTGGGTATCAACTGAGATGGGAAGGATCTATACAATGAAAACTATGGAACACTAAAGAGAAATCAAAGACCTTAGAAGATGGAAAGATATAACTTGATCTTGAATAGGCAGAACAAATATTATCAAAATGACCATACTACCAAAAGCACTCTACAGATTTAATGCAATTCTGATGAAAATCCCTATGGCATTCTTCATAGAAATAGAAAAAGCAATCATGAAATTCATCTGGAAAAATAAGAGACCCAGAATAGCTAAAGCAATCCTTAGCCGGAAGAGGGAGGCAGGTGGCATCGCTATACCAGACTTTAAACTATACTACAGAGCCATAGTAACAAAAACAGCATGTACTGACATCAAAACAGGCTGCTAGACCAACAGTACAGAATAGAGGACACAGAGACAAACCCCAAAACTACAATTATCTTATATTAGACAAAGGTGCTAAAAATATGCACTGGAGAAAAGAGAGCATCTTCAACAAATGTTGCTGGGAAAACTGGAAATCCATATGCAGCAAAATAAAACTGAATCCCTCTCTCTCACCATGCACAAAAGTTAACTCAAAATGGATCAAGGGTCTAGGAATTAAACCAGAGACTCTCCAAATAGAAGAAAAAGTAGGCCCTAATCTTCATCATGTGGGATTAGGCCACAACTTATTTAATAAGACTCCAATAGCACAAGAATTGAAACCAAGAATCAACACATGGGTTGGAATCAAACTAAAAAGTTTTTTATAAAAAAAAAAAAAAGAATATAGAGCCTACATCCTGGAAGCGAATTTTTACCCCTCACACATCAGATAGAGCACTAATCTCTAGGGTATATAAAGAACTAAAAAATATTAACACCAAAAAAAAAAAACAATTAACCCAATCAATAAATTGGCCAAGGACCTGAAAAGATACTTCTCAGAAGAGGATATACAATCAATCAAAAAATATATGAAAAATGCTCTTCATCTATAGCAATTAGAGAAATGCAAATCAAAACTAATATCATCTCACTCCAGTAGGAATGGCAGCTATTATGCATACAAACAAATATAAGTTTTGGCGGGGATATGGGGGAAAAGGTACACTCATACACTGCTGATGGGACTACAAACTGGTGCAGCCAATAAGAAAAGCAGTACGGAGATTCCTTGGAAATCTGGGAAAGGAACCACCATTTAACCCAGCTATTTCTTTCCTCAGACTATAATCAATGGACTTAAAAACAGCACACTACAGGGACACAGCCATATCAATGTTTATAGCAGCAGAATTCACAATAGCTAAACTGTGGAGCCAACCTAGATGCCCGTCAGTGGATGACTGGATAAAAAAACATGATATATATATATATATATATATATATATATATATATATATATATATATATATATATATATATACACATATATACATATATATATATACACACACACACACACACACATATATATACATATATATATATACACATACACATACATACATATATACACAATTGAATATTACTCAGCACTAAAAGAGAATAAAATCATGGCATTTGCCAGTAAATGGATGGAGTTGGAGAGTATTGTGTTAAGTGAAGTTAGCCAATCTCCCCCCAAAAATGTCAAATATTTTCTCTGATATATTGGGGTGACTCACAGTGGAGTAGGGAGAGAGAAAATGGGAGGATTAAATTAACTCTAGATAGGTAAGAGGGGTGGGAGGGAGAGTAAGGGGACAGGGGATTAGCAAGGATGGTGGAATGTGATGGTTATCATTATACATTGACATAATCGACATCATTATTCAAAAGACATATATAAAGACTTGCATTGGGTGTCAACATACCTTATATACAGAGAGGTGAAAAATTGTGATAAAAATGTGTATTAAGAATTGTAATGCAGAAAGAAATGAGTACATGTATAATGGCATAAACTGATGTGAACATTCTTTATATACAGAGATATAAAAAATTGTGCTCTATATGTGTGAAAAGGATTGAAATGCATTCCACTGTTATACTGTTTTTAAAAAAATAAAAAAAATTATATATATATATATATATATATATATATATATATATATATATATATATATATATATATAAATTTAAATCATGACCTAAAAAAATCCTATTAAAAAAGGAAAAAGAAATAGTCAGATAGGATGCATGTGGTGCTACACACCTGATATATCCAGTGGTCTGGAGGCTGAGTCAGGGGGATCACGATTGTGAAGCTGACCCCAGCAACTGAGTAAAACCCTGCCTAAATTAAAAAAAATAGGCAGTAGTAATTTTAAAAAATTAAATTAAGAAATAAATTAAAAATTTAAATGTTTAAGTAAAAATTTAAAAAGGGCTGAAGATATAGTTCAGTAGGACACCCTGGAAATTCCATCCAGAAATAACCATTTCTGGCAATCAGCCTCATTTTGTTTGCCATATTGCATACAAATTTTGACAAATACTATGAAACACCATGTCAGTTTTATATCGATGTCACATAATGTCACATTTCACATATAATCATACTTAAAAAGGACACCTGCAGAATTTGAAAAAATGCGAATACAGATCAGCACATAACAGACTGAATTACACACCCTGGGAATAGATGATAGGACTCCTCATTATAAAGAGGACCACTTTCCTCAGGTTCATCTATGACAACACCCCATCAAAATTTCACCATGATTTCCTTTTCATTGAACACAGGACCAAAGCAAACAGTTTGAAAATTCTCCTATTTATATTGATATGAAATTAGCCAAGAATTCTGAACTATAAGAGCAAAAGCAGGAGCTATCATTACCAGGCAATAATGCATATTATAAAATTATCATATTGCAGATATTTGAGGACCAAAAAATTTGCACAATGCAAAAATTTCATAGATGACTCCGCATGTGTGTAAAAGTCATTTTTATTATTAAGTGCACTGAAAAGGCCTAGATAAATGCAACCATCTCCAGCAGGGGATTTGATGTGAATGAACAAGACAACCCAACGTAAAGGGAGGTGTGGTAACTGGAGGCGCAGAGCACTGGTAGGACTTGGGGGCAGGACGTGTGTGGTACTGGATTACACTCCAGCACCCCAAAGAAGCACATATTGAGGAGGAGGATGTTTCAAAATTATACCAGAATAGAAGGCTCCTGGATTCTCTTCACACATGGATATACCAAATAAATACCTACTTCTGTTTTGAGTCCCTCTTAAATAAAGTTATACCTGGATTGAGAGACCTATGCATTGGCACACTGAGAAAATGTCTATCATCTGAAAGGCAGGCAAAGTTGAGGGACACGTAGGCATTAGTCCTTCCTTGAGCAATGTGCCACATAATTAGAACAGAATACCCCAATCCAGTGTCATCCAGGGTAGAGGAAGACTGACTAGGGTCACAAATGAAGCACATGGGACACTAAATGACTTGTAGCTGGAAACACAATTTGTCTGGTGCTCATAGAAGAAAGAGCTGGATATACACAAGTATCAGGACAAGAGGAAAGGGGTGGTTTTCTATGGCTGTGGAGGATCATGAGCTTTATCCCATGGGACCAGGGCAGAAGGGGAGTGAGATCAAGGGTCCCAGTTTATCCCTAGAAGGGATTTGCCAGCATGATCTGCAAACTGTGGTTGCTAACAGTTGAGCTCCTCTCTAGCCAGTCCCTAAGGATAGACAGGACAAATGCAGTCCACCCAGCAGCCCTGCCTGAGCCCTCTCCCCCCTACCTCAGTAATAACTCCAGGCCTGACCAGTTCTTTCTGGAAGGAGTATTTCCAGGCACTCAGGGTCCCAGCATTTTTTCCCATCTCCTGGACTCCATCCTAACCCACCAAGCTTTGGGAGCACTGGCAACTGTGCATGTGCAAATCTCCCTGGATCCCAAAGGAGGGGCTTCACATTGATGTCTGAGTATTTACCTGTGCTACAATCCACACAAGGAGTGAAGCAAAAGGGGTCAAAACCCTGTTTCTGTCTAGAATAGGCTCACACCACCTTCCTGCAGTGAGCACAGGCAGCCTGGGTTCTAACCAACTGCATCAGGAATTCAGTCACCAGCCAAGGAGGAGAGCTTCTGCAGCCCAAGTCCAGCTGTGAAAAAGGCTCCTATCAAATAGGCGAAGGAACTAGTCCTCCAACGACGTGGGTATGGAGAAAGAGACCCGCTCACAAGGGGCTAGAATATCAGTTTAGTGCAGCTATTTTTTAAAATAGCATGGAGTTCTTTAAAAGCTAACAACCTCTCTAGATGCATTTCCAAAAGAACTTGAACCAGTGTGTTAATCAATGGCTGCATGCCCACTGATGTTCAAGTATCCACAGGAGCTAGGATGAGGGAACATCTGAAGTGGCTTCTTGAAAAGGAGACTCCTCCCAGCCACAGGGCCATCACCTACTCCCCTGAGAAACTACTTCCCTTAAATGCACCTGCTCATAGGTCAACAGGTGGCTGATATTTACCAGACACTCAAGAGACCTCAGATGTGCCAGGTATGGGATCCTCGTGTCAGGCAGAGCCAAACCAGGACCAGGAAAATATCACAGAGGGCATGAGACCCCTAGGACATGCAGTCCACAGGGGGGATACTCAGCCCAAAGACATTCTGACAAGGTGTCTGGCCTGGGAGAGAAAGGGAGAATACACATGCACACACACACAGACACACACACACACACACACACACACATTTTTACTGGAAATGGGGACAGGGAACTGGAATTTGAGGAATTCATGGATACATGTGTACAGGTTTTGTCTGGGAGACGGGTTTCTGGATCTGACACTTTGCTTTTCTTTCATTTAGAACATTCCGGGGATCCCAGGCAGGAGGACCACTCCTGTAATCCCAGCCACTCAGGAGGCTGAGGCACAAGTTCAAGGCCAGACTCAGTATCTGTCTCGAGATAAATGATAAAAAGTAAGAGGGTTATAGCTCCGTGGTAAAGGAGTTCTGCCTTCAAACTGCTATGCCCCCATTCCCCCCCAAAAGAAAGAAAAGCTCAGGGGGAAGAAAAACCTGAGACCCCTGCAGATGCCAGCACCTTGGGTGGGAAAAGGGCACACAGAGTGGTGATTCTCAGGGTCACAACACTCTGAAATCCACCACAGAAGAAATTCAGGGAGGAGACTTGAGCTGCCAATTTGCACAGGAGATACCCATGTGTTCAATAATAAGAATAAAAAGAATCCAACATCTGTAGAAATCCGAGAAATGTAAAATAAAACCCTATCAGAGAGAAAAAGAAGTAGTATCAATGAAGATAGGAAACAAAAGAATTCCAATAAACTCAAGGACTTTAAGTCCTTCTTAAATATTTGAGGAAACTGTTTTGCTATTAAAGACACAGAATAGTTCCCCACCACAGTGACTTGCTGAAATCAGTTCATAGGACCAGGATAATACATTATTAGTCATGGTACATTCAGCTTAAAAATAGTGTAAAATACTATGGGTTAGTTTTACATGGGTGCCATATGCATGTGGTATTATGTATATCTATGATGCACTAATAAACAATCCAGCATGCTTTACTCTTAATAAAATCCTCCAGTCCTAAAATTCATCCACAAAGTTAAATTGATGTAAACTTAACCAAGAAACTTTGAAGTATAAGAGCAAAAAATTGTTCATTTTCCAGGTGATGCAGGATTTTTCCTTCCTTCTTTTATCATTGATTTCCAGTTTCATTCCATTATGGTCAGATATGGTGCATGGTATTATCTCCACACCTTTATATTTACTGAGAGTCACCCTATGACATAATATATGGTCTATCTTTGAGTAGGATCCATGTGCTGCTGAGAAGAATGTGTATCCACTTGATGATGGTTGATATATTCTATATATGTCAGTTAAGTCAAGGTTATTGATTGCATTATTGAGTTTTATAGTTTCTTTGTTCAGCTTTTGTCTACAGGATCTGTCCAATGGCGAGATCGGTGTGTTGAAGTCCCCCATAATTATTGTGTTGTGGTCTATTTGACTCTTGAACTTGAGGAGAGTTTGTTTTATGAACGTTGCAGCACCATTGTTTGGTGCATACAAATTGATAATTGTTATGTCTTGATGGTGGATGGTTCCTTTTAACAGTATATAGTGTCCTTCTTTATCCCTTTTGATTACCTTAGGTTTGAAGTTGACTTTATTTGATATGAGGATGGCCACGCCTGCTTGCTTCTGAGGGCCATGTGAGTGGTATGATATTTCCCAACCTTTCACCTTCAATCTGTGTATGTCTTTTCCTATCATATGAGTCTCCTGAAGGCAGCATATTGTTGGATTTGTTTTTTTTTAATCCAGGTTACTAGCCTATGTCTCTTGATTGGTGAATTTAAGCCATTAACATTTAAGGTTACAATTGAAATATGGTTTGTACTTCCAGTCATGTTTATTTATTTAAATATTTTAGATTGGCTAGTTTTCCCTCTTTGGTTATTTTTCTCCCCCTTTACTGAGATACTCCCACTGTTAGTTTTGGGCACTATTTTTCAATTCCTCTTCTTGTAGTATTTTGCTCAAAATTCTTTGCAGTGCTGGTTTTCTGGCTGCAAATTCTTTTAGCTTTTGTTTATCATGAAATATTTTAATTTCATTGTCAAATCTGAAGCTTAGTTTTGCTGGATACAGTATTACTGAATGATCAATGGGTTACAGAAGATATAAAGGAGAAAAAATCAAACGATTCCTAGAGATAAACGACAATACAGACACAACATACCGAATCTATGGGACACAATGAAAGCAGTTTTAAGCGGGAAATTCATTTCCTGGAGTTCATTCCTCAAAAAAAGAAAAAACCAACAAATAAATGAACTCACACTACATCTTAAAACCCTAGAGAAGGAAGAGCAAAACAACAGCAAATGTAGCAGAAGACAAGAAATAATTAAAATCAGAGCAGAAATCAACGAAATTGAAACAAAAAAAAAAAAAAAACCATTGAAAAAATTGATAAAACTAAAAGTTGGTTCTTTGAAAAAATAAATAAGATCGACAGACCCTTAGCCATGCTAATGAAGAGAAGAAGAGAGAGAAAGCAAATTACTAACATACGGGATGAAAAAGGCAATATCACAACAGACACTACAGAAATACAGAAGATAATTAAAAAGTATTTTGAAACCCTATATTCCAATAAAATAGAAGATAGTGAAGATATCGATAAATTTCTTAAGTCATATGATCTGCCCAGATTGAGTCAGGAAGACACACACAATTTAAACAGACCAATAACAAAGGAAAAATTGAAGAGGCCATCAAATACTACCAACCAAGAAAAGCCCTGGACCGGATGGGTATACAGCAGTGTTTTACAAAACCTTCAAAGAAGAATTAATACCAATACTTTTCAAGCTATTTCAAGAAATAGAAAAAGAAGGAGCTCTTCCAAATTCATTCTATGAGGCCAACATAACCCTGATCCCAAAACCAGACAGAGACACTTCAAAGAAAGAAAACTACAGACCAATATCTCTAATGAACTTAGATGCAAAAATTCTCAATAAAATCCTGGCGAATCGAATACAAAAGCATATCCAAAAAAATTGTGCACCATGATCAAGTAGGATTCATCCCTGGGATGCAAGGCTGGTTCAATATACAGAAATCAATAAATGTTATTCACCCCATCAATAGACTTAAAGATAAGAACCATATGATCATCTCGATAGATGCAGAAAAAGCATTTGACAAAGTACAGCATCCCTTTATGTTCAAAACACTAGAAAAACTAGGGATAACAGGAACTTACCTCAACATTGTAAAAGCTATATATGCTAAGCCTCAGGCTAGCATTATTCTAAATGGAGAAAAACAGAAGGCATTCCCTCTAAAATCTGGAACAAGACAGGGATGCCCTCTCTCACCACTTCAATTCAATTTAGTTCTTGAAATACTAGCCAGAGCAATTAGACAGACAAAAGAAATTAAAGGCATAAAAATAGGAACAGAAGAACTTAAATTATCGCTATTTGCAGATGACATAATAATATACTTAACAGACCCAAAAGGGTCTACAAAGAAACTGCTAGAGTTAATAAATGAATTCAGCAAAGTGGCAGGATATAAAATCAACACGCATAAATTAAAAGCATTCCTCTATATCAGCAACAAAACTTCTGAAATGGAAATGAGGAAAACCACTCCATTCACAATATCCTCAAAAAAAAAAAATAAAATACTTGGGAATCAACCTAACAAAAGAGGTGAAAGATTTATACAATGAAAACTACAGAACCCTAAAGAGAGAGATAGAAGAAGATCTTAGAAGATGGAAAAATGTACCCTGTTCATGGATAGGCAGAACTAACATCATCAAAATGGCGATATTACCCAAAGTTCTCTACAGGTTTAATGCAATGCCAATCAAAATCCCAACAGCATTTCTTGTAGAATTAGATAAAGCAATCATGAAATTCATATGGAATAACAAAAGACCCAGAATAGCAAAAGCAATTCTAAGCAGGAAGTGTGAATCTGGAGGTATAGCGATACCAGAGTTCAAACTGTACTACAAAGCAATAGTAACAAAAACAGCATGGTACTGGTACCAAAACAGGCAGGTGGATCAATGGTACAGAATAGAGAACACAGAAACCAATCCACAAAATTACAACTTTCTTATATTTGGTAAAGGGGCTAAAAACATGCAATGGAAGAAGGATAGCATCTTCAACAAATGGTGCTGGGAAAATTGGAAATCCATATGCAACAAAATGAAACTGAATACCTTTCTCTCGCAATGCACAAAAGTTAACTCAAAATGGATCAAAAAGCTTGATATCAAATCAGAGACCCTGCACCTGATAGAAGAAAAAGTTGGCTCCGCTCTACATATTGTGGGGTCAGGCTCCAAATTCCTTAATAGGACGCCCATAGCCCAGGAGTTAATAACAAGAATAAACAAATGGGACTTACTGAAACTAAAAAGTTTTTTCTCAGCAAGAGAAACAATAAGAGAAGTAATTGGAAGCCTACATCCTGGGAACAAATCTTTACTCCTCACACTTCAGATAGAGCCCTAATTTCCAGAACATACAAAGAACTCAAAAAATTAAACAATAAGATAACAAATAACCCAATCAACAAATGGGCCAAGGACCTGAACAGACACTTCTCAGAAGAGGACATACAATCAATCAATAAGTACATAAAAAAATGCTCACCATCTCTAGCAGTCAGAGAAATGCAAATCAAAACCACCCTAAGATACCATCTCACTCCAGTAAGATTGGCAGCCATTAGGAAGTCAAACAACAATAAGTGCTGGCGAGGATGTGGGGAAAAGGGTACACTTGTACATTGCTGGTGGGACTGCAAATTGGTGCGGCCAATATGGAAAGCAGTATGGAGATTCCTGGGAAAGCTGGGAATGGGACCACCATTTGACCCAGATATCACCCTACTTGGACTATTCCCTGAGGACCTTAAAAGAGCATACTATAGGGATACTGCCACATCAATGATCATAGCAGCACAATTCACAATAGCTAGACTGTGGAACCAACCTAGATGCCCTTCAATAGATGAATGGATAAAAAAAATGTGGCATCTATACACAATGGAGTATTATGCAGTACTAAAAATGACAAAATCATGGAATTTGCAGGGAGATGGATGGCATTAGAGCAGATTATGCTAAGTGAAGCTAGCCAATCCTTAAAAAAGAAATGCCAAATGTCTTCTTTGATTTAAGGAGAGCAACTAAGAACTGAGCAGGGGGAAAGAGCATGAGGAAAAGATTAATAGTAAACTGAGACGAGTGATGGGAGGGAAAGGGAGAGAGAAGGGAAATTGCATGGAAATGGAAGGAAACCCTCATCGTTATACGAAATCACATATATGAGGTTGTAAGAGGAAAGGGGGGGAAGGGAAAGAACTGAACAACAACAGATGAGGTAGAGAGGGAAGATGAGAGGGGAGGGGAGGGGGGATAGTAGGGGATAGGAAAGGCAGCAGAATACAACAGTCACTAATATGGCATTATGTAAACATTGTGAATGTGTAACTGATGTGATTCTGCAATTTGTATTTGGGGTAAAAATGGAAGTGCATAACTCACTTGAATCAAATGTATGAAAGATGAAAAAAATAAAATTAAAAAAAATAAATAAGAGCAAAAAATTGTAAGGGCAAAAAAAGTTATCACCTAACATGTGCATTGGGAAGCTGTTTTGTTACAATTGTCATCAAGTATCATGATGTCAACAAAGTCCACCAACAAACCCACGTGGATGTGAAAATCATACACTTAATTGCAATGGAAAAGTCATTATCAATCAAACCCTAACCAGGCCAACCTCAGCAACTTAGCTACACCTGGGTCCCAATAAAAACTAAAAACTACCAGGCACATAACAGAAGGGTGCTTTACCACTCAGCTAACTACCAAAACAAAAAACAAATAAACTCCACAAACTAGCTCAGAAATAAGCGAGGTCCCTGTACACCACAGCTCCCCTCCTGCAGGAAAACAGTGGAGACTTAATTGTTTTTTCTTTTGGTACCTGGCACTGAACTCAGGGGCCCTCGATTACTGAGCCCCATCCCCAGCCCTATTTTGCATTTTATTTCGAGGCAGGGTCTCCCTGAGTCTCTAAGTGCCTCACCCACTTGCAGAGGCTGGCCTTGACCTCCCAATCCTCCTGCATCAGCGCCCCCGCCCCAGCTGCTAGGATGACAGGTGTGCGCCATCGCTGGGCTTGGAGATTGGATTCTTCTAGTGGTCCCACCTGTCAATCACCACAGCCCGGGAAGATGCCAGGCAGCCATGCTCACCTGCCAGATAGATAGGACTCCAGCAGGGGCTGAGGCTGCCCCAGGGGATGGGAAGGCTGCGAGGAATCTCCGCCACTGTCATGCTCCCCACCCCGCTTGCCAGGGGGACTGAGGGGCGCTGTCCCAAATGGGCTCAGGCCTGTGGACGCAGAGAGCGCTGGAGTCGGGTCGGCCAACTCGGGTTCCCCCCACAGCAGGACCCGCAGGATCCCCCAGCCCTATCTCCCTCCCGAGCCTCCCTGTCCAGACACCAGGTGCCACTGCACACTCACCATTTCCTGGTGCCCAGCAGCCAAGCTTGCCTTGGAGAGCTTCAGTCCCTGCATGGCAGGGCCACCCGGGATCACGGGCACGGAGCAAAGCCTGGATTCCAACTGCAGGAATCCTAGAAGCACGGATCTGGGAGAAATAAATCCCATCCCGAGCACGGAGGCCCGCCCCCTGCTCGCTGGCTGCGCTCAGGATTGGACAGAGCTCAGCATGGGGGCTTCTGATTGGACAGGACATCAGTCAGTCTCTGCTCCTCACCCAGTCTGAGCCCAGCGAGCCTTCTTTCTGAGTGACAGGTGGGTGATATCCGCTCCAGCCAAGAAGGAGGCTAGAATGGCAGGGTTTGGGTCCTGCTGTTTTCTTTTTTTTTTCCTTTTGAGGTCTGCGAATTGGGTTAGGGTTAGGGTGACCAGAATTCTAAGTTCTGTTGGGTTTTGATGGTAGGAAATTGAAGTCATTTCTTGAAAGTTTTATCACCTGGGCCTCCTCCTATAATAAGACCACCCAAAGCATATTTGGGGTGCTGACTTGTCCTCTGTTATCTGTGCAAAATTCTCCAAGCAGAACTGGCCTTTCTTCCCTTGGAAACTGCCCAGTGCATCAGGGCTCGCGCTGGTGGAGGCTCATGGTGGGGGGGCTGCCTGGCAGGCACCCTGGAGGAGGCTCCCACCCGGTTGGCAGCATGAGAGCTGATTTTCCCCAAGCTGAGTAGAATCTATCTCCTGCCCACATTGAGGCTGGAGACAGAATAAGGAGATCAGCACAGAAGAGACCCCCAGAGAGCAGACCTGGGTAAACCCCAGCTGCACCGGGGCTCCCTCTCTCTCTGGCTCACTGGGGGTTGAATTCAGAGGACTCCACCTCTGAGCCCCTTCCCCAGCCCTAGTTTGAGTTTTATTTAGAGACAGGGTCTCACTGAGTTGCTTAGCACCTTGCTTTTGCTGAGGCTGGTTTTGAATTCGCCATTCTTCTGCCTCAGCCTCCCCAGCCGCTGCAATGACAGGCGTGTGCCACTTTCTTTTTTTTATTTATTTTTGAGAGAAATACCTGCGGTGGCCACAGAATTACAGCCTTGCACAGATCAAGGCCACCCTGGGTGCTCTCCTTGGTTCCTGCCAGTCCCCTGGATCCCAGGCAATGGGATCCTGCCTCCTCCACAAACCAGAGACCCCCTTCCCAGGTGTGCATTCTTAGTATCAGCTGAATGCTCTGCACTTGACAAGAAAAAAGAAATAGAAAAAAAGACAGACCCTACCTGCTTGTCTTGATGGAAACAAAGCCGATGTGTTTCCAAAGAGAGCTCTGGTCTTGTCCCCCAATTCAGGGATGCAAAAAGTCACATAATACAGAGAAGACTTCTCCTTAAGAGGGACACAAGGGTGTGTCTCTTAATGAAAAACAATTTGCATTTGACTTGTAGTCCAGGAAAGCCAATTTCAGGTTTTCCTAATTTGGTAAATAACTCTATAGACTCAATGCACCCTGCTCCTCTCTGCCTTAGTTAAAAGTGGAGGCCTTGAGATTACCAGCTCCCTGGGACCTCTGCACCTGCAGATGAATGGGGGGGTCCTTTCTTCTCCATGCAGTACCCTGAACCTCCACCTTCCCACAGGCTCAAACACCTTTGGCAGCATCCAATGGGGGGAGCGGTTTAGAAAATTCTGGAATGTACCTAAAGACATTTCTTCATCCAGCTATGATGCTATCAATTTGGTCCCATGGTCCTTTTCAGTATGTTTTTTTCTTCTTCTGTTTTATTTGTTCTTCTTAGATATACATGACCATAGAGTCCATTTCTGTAAAATTATCCAAACATAAAATACACCTTATTTTCCTTAGGACCCCATTCGTGTGGGTGGCATGATGGGCCAATTTACTTAGGTATTTTCATTTATTTAAATAGGAACATTATGGTCCATTCATGCTACTATCTTTCCTGTTCTTATCTCCCCTCCGTTCCTGTTTTCCCTGGCCTTTATCTCATCTACTGAAGTTCTCTTTGTGCCCCCCACCTTCCTTGTGATGTAGATAACACATGTCAGGGAAAACATGTGACCTTTGGGTTTGCGGGATTGTCTTCTTTTACTTTAGCATGATAATCTCCATTCACTGGCCAGTGTTATGAAGTCATCCTTTTTTAAAGCTGAGTAATATTCCACCATGTATATATACCAAAATTTATCTATTCATCTGTTGATGGGCATTTAGGCTGGCTCCATAGGTTAGCTCGTGTGTGAATTGTGCTGTCATAAACATTGACATGGGCATTCCCTGTCCTCCACATCCTCACCAATTTATTGTTACTGTATTCTTGATAATTGCCATTCTGACTGGGGTGAAAGATAAGCTCAATGCAGTTTCAATTTGCATTTCCCTTATTGCTAGATACATTTTCTTTTCAGCATTTATTTTTTAAAATATTTCTTTCTAGTTGGAGTTGGACCCAATACCTTTATTCTATCCATTTAGTTTTCTGTGGTGCTGAGGATGGAACCCAGTGCCAGCACGTGCTAGGTGAGCACTCTATGGCTCAGCCCCAGCCCCAGCCCCCATTTTCACTATTTTTTTTTACTTTTGCTTCTCAGTAACAGCAGCCCAGGTATTTGGGGAACCAGTTTTTGCTGCATTTGTGCAATGGGAACATTTCTTTTGAAGGAAGACTGAGAAGGTCAAGCCACATGCCCAGGATTCCAGGGATGAGCAGTACACGGTTGTCTGGCCCATGATGAGAAGATTATGTGGGTGAGAAGAAGGAAAGAGCCAGGGACAACTTGGGACCAGAACCCCTTCTATCCCCATGAGGGAAATTATTCTTGCTGTTAGTTTTCTTAAACAAAATTAGAAATATTCCTAAGCTACCAGTGCCATTAGATATAGGTCCCTGGATGGAGCACAGATTTGTTTTGAGAGGCAAGGAAAATGGAATAATCAACGCAGTGGTTCAATAACCAACAAGCTAGACCTTGGGATCCTTGGGGACAAAACACTGGGTTTTACCCAGTAATTAACAATCCAACAGCACCCAACACCCAATTACTGGGAGATGGAGAATTGGATCAGTGGATGTGGGAGTCTGTGGGTGACCAGCTGCAGGAGCTTGCCTCTGGGGTGCATTCCTTGCACTTGAGAGGTTTTTCAACACCAATGAGATAAACAATGTGGCAAGAAAGCTGGCAAAAACCTCTGCAATATTCTAGCCAGGAAAATTCATGAGCACTTTAAAAGCATCTTAATGTTTACACTCGGTCAAATGTGCCTCAATCAGAATGCAACCATTGGAAAAGAGCTGTCAACATGAAAAGTTTCTGAAATCTGCTGGTTTGTGGACCACATTTGTGGATGACTGCAAAAGCCACATGAGTCCATGGCTAGATACATAATTAAAAATAGAAATCTAATAATGAGCATTCTCTTAAGACTTTCGTCCTGAAAACACTGCCCTATTTGCTTTGATAACTAAATGATCATTTAATTATTCCTCTAGCAACACTTGAGGTCCATAAAGAACTGTGGAACATGTCTGGTTGGGACAGAAATGCTGGGATATCAAGAAGAAAGTCACGCAGAACCTCAAAGGAGAAGGTCTTAAATCAAAAGAATGCAGAAATGCCCACAAAAATTTGAAATTAAAAACAAGGGACAGGGGTTGTGGCTCCATGACAGAGAACCTGCGTAGCACCTGTGAGACACTGGGTTTGAGCCTAGCACCACATAAAAAAGAAATTTATAAAATAAAGGTATCCTGTACAAATAAAAACTATTTTTGAAAATAAAGATCAGATTTAAAAATAAAAATAAAAAAGCAACTCCCTGCAATGCAGCATTTCTCTTAGACCAGCTTGCTGGGTCCCCAAATACTGGCATGATGTGAGCAAGCTTAGAATAAATGGGTGAGAAATTACAGAAGTCTGCTCTTGCCCCATCTCTAGTCCAACCCCACTTAAATGTCCCTCTCCAAATAGCAACACCTCAGACCATGTATTTGCTGTCTCTCCCTTTAGAGCTTTCTCACATTTTTCCTTTCTTTTTTTTTATGGTGCTGGCTATTGAACCTAGGACCTTGTGCATGCAAGGTAAGCACACTTCTGACCTCACTGAATCCCCAGCCCCTAACATTCTTTCCTGAATGTGCATCTGTTTTCTATATAGGTCTGTTCACAGCCTGGCAATGATGAACTTCTTTTCTGCCTTGAAAACCTAGGAACCTACTTTTTCTGAGCTCATGTCCCTCTCTCTCCCTGGAATCCCTTCCCATTACACAACCTCACACAGCCAGAGTCAGACTTGAGCTTTGGAATTGTGTGGGTTTTTTCTTGTTTGGGGTCTGATATCACATATATCACTGGAGGGAGGTAACCAGCAGCTATGCACTTTTTTAATAAGCAAAGGACAAGGTTTGGTAGCACATGTCGTTAAGGCCAGGGATTTGGAAGGCTGCTTCAGGAGGATCTCAAGTCTGAGGCCACAGTTGGCCTCATAGCAAGACCCTGCCTCAAAATAAAATATTCAAAGTTCTGACACTGGGTGAGTCTTCATGCACAATGAAGGGTCAGAGTTCTTGTTTCAACAGTCTCCCCTTAGGATTCTGTGTGTAGGTATGTGACTGTTACCTTCCAACAGGACCTAGAGCAGTTGCTGGTGCCTGCCTGTATTAATAAATGGATCAAATGAAGTGAGTAAATAAGTAAAAGCAATAAAAGATCTGACATTTTTGCTGGTTGTGATCCCAGGGATATGGAGGTTAGGTTGTGTTTCTTGGCTCTTGTGTTCTTGCGAGAGAAGATTTTAGATAATACATAAAATGTAATCAAAGTAGAACAAAGTTTATTGGCCCAGAAATCACTATCAAGAGAGAGGGAGGAAACAGTGAGGCTTCTCTGACATCTCTAGGCCTCACACCCCCTTTGCTCCTCAAGTTTATGGGAGATGCTGTGGGTGATACCAGAGGCCTGCCCATGGACCAATCCCTAGTTCTTAACTGGCAGTAGGATGACATTGTGTTTGTAGGTTCCTACTCCACCTGGTCTTGTCCAGGGACACCAAGACAAACCCGACTCTGTGTGTGTGTGTGTGTGTGTGTGTGTGTGTTTGCGAATTTTACTATAATAAAAATTTTATTATGGCAGCTTTTATGAAAACAAACAACAACAAGTGTTGGCGAGGATGTGGGGAAAATGGTACACTCATACACTGCTGGTGGGACTGCAAATTGGTACAGCCAATATGGAAAGCAGTATGAAGATTTCTTGGAAATCTGAGAATGGAACCACCATTTTACCCAGATATCCTGTGGAGCCAACCTAGATGCCCTTCAGTGGATGAATGGATAAAAAAATATGCGTTATATGTACACAATAGAATTTTATTCAGCAATAAAAGAATAAAATCATGTGTGTGGGGGAGATTATGGTCTTGTTCTCTTGGTTTCTGACTTGTAGGCAATAGAGTTTTTCTGAGATTCTCACCAGTATCTTCACCTTTGTCAAAGGGGTATGGCAACTTACTTCTGTTTCTTGCTATCTAACTTTTGTGGTTTTCCAAAATGAGGTATGAGGTAGAAGTGGATTTTAAGTGGATATTTTGAATGTAGGAGTTCACTAATTACTATTAGAAGCAACAGATGAGCTCAGAGCAGTAATAAAATTTAATATCATCAGTTATTTATATGCATAAGAAAATAAGTAGCAAACATAAAATTAAAGACAGTTCTAATCACCATAATGTCAAAAGCAAAATACTTGGAAATTTTTCAAGAAATGTGAACACTTGAACATTTAACATGGCTTGTTTTTAGAAAATATAACATTATCCCTAAGCCACCTTCTTTTTTTGTGGCAACCTTAACACATAGAAAAAAGATAGGAATTAAAAACTTTCCCCTGTGATCCTGAGGACAGGACTTAGGAATGGTCTACCAGTGAGTTCTATCATCATCCCATTTTTATTTTTCTTTGAGAGATGGTCTTGCCAAGTTAGTGAGGCTAGTTGTGAGAGAGATCCACCATCATTTTCTTTTTCAGTTTTAAGACAGAATGTTACCAAATGACTAAGGCTGGCCTTCAAATTTTGGCAACACTGCCATATACATTATCCTTATTTTAAAGTTGAGTAATAAGTTAGTAAGGCTAGTGAGGGTCAAAGTTGTAACCCTCAAGGCTCGACTTCCAGGGCAGCTGGGGTTACATACATGTGCCATCACAACCCTGGTAGGGATTCGTCTTTTTTGTTTTCTTTACTTGCAGTGGACAGAGTACCTTTATTTTATATATTTATTTTTATGTGGTGCTGAGGATTGAACCCAGTGTCTCACACGTGCTAGGCAGGTGCTCTAACCCTGAGCCCAAGCCCCAGGGACTAAATTCTTGACTTTCATATTACAGGTTGGCTCAGGATAATATTTAGGTTTGCAAACGTGCATAATGTCCCCATTTTGTGAGTAGAAGGTAGAGGCCACAATGATAAAAAAATATCTGTCTTTATCCTTGAAAGTGGAACATCAAATGTGGATTCACCTGCAACTTAGTATTTGAGGATTGCTCAGATCTTAAAAATATAAGCAAAAGAGACATGAGGTCAAGGCTCTGATGAAGGGGGACTAGGTATTTCAAATTGTGAGGCATCAGACTGAGAAATACAATGCTAAGCTAGCTGGGTATGGAGAATAGGGTCCCTCACATTTAACTGTAGGATCACAGAAGATATATAAGAAAATAAACCATTTACTGGGTACATTTTAAAAAGATGATCATGGGTAGGACTTGGTCAGCAGTCATCATTACCACACCCCACCCACACACATTACTTCCCTTTTACCTCTTCCTCACTTTAGCAGTCAAGCAAACATTCATTCCTCAAGATGCATCTTTGCATGAAGAGAAAGGACTGAGCCCCAGTACCCTGGGGATCACAATGGGTAGATCTTTGCCTAGCTTATGGCAGAAACTAGCAAAGGAATGGCAGAGTTCAGGAACATCTCTGTCTTTTTTCTCTCACAAACATATAACTAGAGATTTCAATTATAAATTGATAGATGAAGTGAACTTGGGAATATTGGGCCAAATATTTGGAACACTGAAAATATAAAGGTTCAGCTGCCTAATGTCTTATTTCTTTTTTATCTTTGTTTTTCTTTTTAATGCTGTGGATTGAGCCCAGGGGCACTCAACCTCTCAGCAACATTCCTGATTTTTTTTTTTTTTTTTTTTTGTAATTTAATTAGAGACAGGGTTTCACTGAATTGCTGAGTCCTTTCCTAAGTTGTTGAGGCTGGCTTTGTATCAGCCTCCAGAGACACTGGGATTACAGTCATGCACCACCACACCTGGCTAAGGTTTTATTTCATTATTTGAACAAGAGCAGTTTTTCATTTAATATAACCTACTGAATGCTCTCGAAATATTGCACTTTGTGAAAGATTCAAAGAGATAGCTTATTAACTTTATATTAACAAACTTAAAGAATATGATTTTTCTTATGTCTTGGCTTCTTTTCAGTTGATAAAATCAGGGTAGGACATAGTTTTCTAGTTTATTTATTCTTTTTTTTGGGGGGGGATGGTTACAATAGGGATAGGTCCCAGTATTACTCAACCACAAAGCCACTTCCCCACTCATGTTTAATTTTTTTTTAGAAACAGGGTCTCACTGAGTTGTATAGGTCCCTATTAATTTGCTGAAGCTGTCTTTGAACTCGTGAATTTCCTGCCTCAGCCCCCCAAGCCATTGGGATTGCAGGTATGTGACCCCCACTCCCAGTTTCTTTATTCTTTTGTAGTTGTTGCTTTCTTTTGTTACATAAATTCAAGTTGAATAACAGTACGTTTAACAATACAGATATATAGAAAAGCCAGTGATGTAGGTAAGCAATTGAACATAACCACCAGAAAGTATATTATATATTCACCATGGTGTATTACTCAGCCATCAATACAAACTCCTCTAATGGTCAGCAAAATAGATGAAATTGGATGATGTCATGCTAAGTGAAGAAATACACAATAGTGTTACATCTCATATGTTAACTAATATAATATCATGTGCAAGTACAATAGTGATTAGTATGGCTGAGGAGTGTGTGGGGGCATCAAGGGAAGAAGAGGATGTTTGGATATTATGAATACATGTATATGCATATATATAAACATCACACTGAATCCCATAAGTATGTGCAATTGCTATGTGATGATAAAACCCATCATCTCTCATAATTATCCAACTCTGCACTAAGAACACAGTCCTGCTGTATTTTGGCATTTCCAGATATGATGCGATATTATTAATGATGCTCGCTGATAACCCGGCTCTCCCTACACATCCATTCTATTTTCTTCCAGGCTCTGAACATAGAGTATACAATGTATTTCTGCATCTGGAATCATCTCACTTAGCCTAATGTCCTCCAGATTGTCTGTGTTATTGGAGAATATTCATTAGTATTTGGGGTTTCGACCCAGGGTTGCCTTACCAGTGAGAGAGATCCACCATCATTTTCTTCTTCAGTTTTAAGACAGAATGTTACCAAACGACTAAGGCTGGCCTTCAAATTTTGGCAACACTGCCATATACATTATCCTTATTTTAAAGTTGAGTAATAAGTGAGGTGTGGAGGCACATTTCTTTTGTCATGCTAGGGACTCGATAGACTGAGGGAGGAGAATCACTATCTTGGAGCCAGCCTCGCATCTTGGTGACACCCACTGCACCTTAAAAGACCTTGTCTCAAAATAATTGTAAAAAAACTGAAAAGGTTATATATGTATGTTGAAACATTTGTGTGTAAACACAATGATAAATCTCTCTTTCTCTATTATCTGTAATATACCATAGGTTCTTCTTTCTGAGTTACTCTTTGGAAATTTAGGTTGTGGATAGTATGGTGGTTAACTTGGGAGGGTTGATCCTCCTAAAGATGGATTTTATTTTCTTCAATTGTTAAAGTGGTTAATGTCAGCTGTCCATTTGAGTGGATTGAGATACCCAGAGAATTGGTGTGGAAGATCTCTGCAGGTGTCTGTGAGTGTGCTTCCAGAAGGCTGAGTCAGAAAGCATGGGGAATACCTGTAATGAACATATATATTTGTGTTCAATAGGTTTGATTTGGAAAAAAAACAAGAGAAGCAGTCACTCACTTATGCTCCAAGCTTCTTGAAGTCCCCTTTGTGGACTTGCACCATTGGCTCTACCGGTCTGTTTAAAAATTTTTATTTGTTTTAATTAGTTATCCATGACAGTATAATGCATTTATACACTTTGATATATCATACATAGATGAGATATAATTTCTCATTTTTCTGAGTATACATATTGTAGAATCACATGGCTCATACAGTCACATACATACATAAAGTACTAATGTCTGTCTCATTCTCTTTCTTATTCCCACATCCCCTGCCTTCCCCTCCTTTCACTCTCCTCTGCCTAATGTAAGTTAATGCGACTCATTTTTTCTTTTGCATTACAATTCTTAATACACATATATACCACAATTTTTGTATCTTTTTAATGTAATGTATGTTGACACCCAATTCAAGTCTTCATACATGTATTTTGGATGTATGACACATTCCACCATCCTTGCTAATCCTCGTCCCCCCTCCCTTTTCCTCCCACCCCTCTGCCCTATCTAGAATTCATCTATTCCTCCTATGCTCCCCCTTCTTACTCCATTATGAGTCATCCCTCTTATGTCAAGGAAATATTTGACATTTGTTTTTTTTTATTTTTTATTTTAGAGGGGAGGCATTGGCTAAATTTACTTATCATTATCTTCTCCAACTCCATCCATTTACATGCCAATGCCATGATTTTATTCTTGTATTGCTGAGTAAAATTCCATTGTGTATATATGCCACATTTTTTTTATCTATCCATCAACTGAAGGGCATCTATGTTGGCTCCAGTATAGCTATTGTGAATTGTGGTGCCATAAACTTTAATGTGGCTGTGTCCATGATGTTTTTCAACCTCAGTGCTTAGACTGAGGAGAGGGATAGGTGGGTCAAATGGAGGTTACATTCCCATATTTCCAAGGAATCTCCATACTACTTTACAAATTGGCTGCACCAATTTGCAGTCCCACCAGCAGTGTATGAGTGTACCTTTTCCCCAAATCCTCACCAACACATATTGTTGTTTGTTTTCATAATAGCTGCCCTTCTGACTGGAGTGAGATGATACCTTAGAGTAGTTTTGATTTGCATTTCTCTGATCCCTAGAGATGATGGACATTTTTTTCATATATTTATTGATTGTATATCCTCTCCTGAGAAGTATCTGTTCAGGTCCTTAGTCCACTTGTTGATCAGGTTATTTGTTTTTTCATCGGGATCATGAAGTCCTCTGTCCTAGAACACAGCTGCTTCATTTGCTTCCTCATATTGTGAAGCTTCCAGCTTCTTGGACTGAGCTGTTACCAGTTTCCAGGTGTTGCCATCCTGTAGGCAAACATTTGGTGACTATTACTCCCATGATTATGTGAGTAAATATAATAAGCTCCCTTCTGTATACACATGTACGTTTTTATGTTTTCTATTTTTCTGTAGAATCCTAAAAATACAAGCATATTCTCAATGTCTAGGTCATATGGCATCTCTAGTTCTAATTTTTTGAAAAACCCCCTTATAGTTTTTTTTTTTAATGTCTATTCAAATTTATATTCCTGGCAAGGATGTCCAAGTATTTCCTTTTCTGCATATCCTCTGCTGTATGTGTTACCTACCAACATTTTGAGGAATGAGCCCACAAGCGTGTGGTTATATCTCATTGTGATATTACCTGAAAGCATAAAAATTCCTGAAGAAAACGATATTTTTTTTTACATTGGTGTTGGCAATGGTTTTAGATAGAACATGCTGAGAATGTGCAGGGAAAACAGCTCAGACCATATAAGGATCAAAATGCTTCTCTACAGCCAAGGAATCAATCAATAAAATGTAAAAGTAGACTGGGTTAAAGAAAATTCTTGCTAGCCCCATGTCTGATAAAAGCTTAACATCCAAAATATATGAAACTTACACAACTCACCAAAATTTAATAAAAACCCCTCATAACCTAATTTAAATATGGTAAAATACTTAGATTCTGCCCTTAAAAAAGTGTGCAAAGACATATGAAAGTTACTCAAGATCACTTATTAGGCTACATAAAATGATAATTTAGCTTTCTTGCTTCATTTGTTTCACAGGATTATGGTTGCAGTCTCTCCATTTTTCACAGGGCATCTTGATATAAATTTGAAAAATGCCAGGTTCTCATTTTCCCACATTATGCTTCCTCATTATTCCATCTTAATTGCCAAGAAAGTGTCGAGCCTGGAAAACAACAAAATATAGATAAATTGCTAGATAATCATCAACTTTGAAAATTACTTCAGAAATCAGTAAATACATTAGTAGACCCAGATGTGAAGAAATGTAAAGTAGACCTACAAATCAACATTTAACTTTACAGCTGCTAATAAAATTACTTGCAGTTAGACTGATATGGGAGCACATGCCACTAGTCTTCACTACCATGAGGCCACAGCAAGAGGAGAAATTAGGCTAAGGAATCTGAGGCCAACCTGGCAAAAACCCAGCTCTAAAAATTGACCCACCAAAAAACCAAATAGTAATCACATTTTTAAAAAGGAGCCTTCACAGGTGATTTCCATGAAACATGTAATAAGGAATCAGTAACAATAATTCATGATCATGTCTAAATGTAGAAGATGAAAATTGACTAATTCTTTTTGTAAGGCCAGAAATATCAGATAACACATCAGAAGAATGAAAATTTCAGACCATCTTCTTATAGATGTTGACCCAGATATTCAAAACCCCTAGCAAAGTGAGAACAACAAAAAGAATGATTGGACTTCATGACCAAGAGGGACATTGTCATATGGGAAGTTTCCAAAAATCATTTTAATAGAGCAACGCTCTGGAAAATCACTTACCAAATTACTGTAAAACCTATGGCCAATTAAGACCAGAGGAAAATTCTTTTTCAATCCATTTAAGGGTAGCTATGAACTGTTTTCATACTTAATGATGTGAACTGAAGTGTTTATCAATTTATTTTTAGGAAAAGAAAAAATGTATGCTTTTCTAACTTCTAAATATTGTTTGAGAATATTAAATGGGATTTTATGCATCAAAAATCAAATAGCATATGTATATGATACTATTATTTCTATAATGTTTCTAAGCAATTTCCATAAACTAATGAAACATAAGAATTAGTTCAATAATGTCATGGGTTAAATGGTCAACATTAAATCATTTAAATTATATACAGTAGCAATGAGCAGTATTAAAATCACAAATATAGGAAAATAATCTAAATGAAAGTATTAACAAAAGAATTGTTCACTGCAAAGTAAAAAGTAAAGGTGAAAGTAAAATGCAAAAAAGATCATGGAAACAAAATGGGAAAACTGTTAATATTAAATGATTAAAAGTTTGATTTTGGGCTTTAAGGGTTGATGGGCTGCCTCCAGACTAGCGCTCGGGGCGGGGCCAGCTTTCTTCCTCCCTCTGGCCTGGCATGGTGCCAAGCTTCCTCCTCCGGTCTGATATGTATTCTATATATGTCAGTTAAGTTATTAATTGTGTTATTGAGCTCTATAGTTTCCTTTATTCAACTTTTGTTTGGAAGATCTATCCAGTGGTGAGAGAGGTGTGTTAAAGTCACCCCAGATTATTTTGTGGTCAATTTCACTCTTGAACTTGAGAAGAGTTTGTTTGAACATAGGTACCCCATTGTTTGGGGCATATATATTTATGATTGTTATGTCTTGTTGGCATATGGTTCCCTTGAGCACTATGAGATGTTCTTCTTTATCTATTTTGATTAACTTTGGCTTGAAGTCTTCTTTATTTAATATAAGTATGGAGACCCCTGCTTGCTTTGAAGGTTCATGTGAGTGGTATGTTTTTTCCCAATCTTTCACCTTCAGTCTGTCTTTTCCTGAGTCTCCTGGAGGCAGAATATTGTTGGATTTTTTCAATCCACACTACTATCCTATGTCTTTTGATTGGTCTGTTTAAGCCACTAACACTTAAGGTTACTATTGAGGCATGGTTTGTATTTCCAGCCATCTTTGTTTATTTTGACTTGAAGTGTTAATTATTGTTTATTTTTTAATTGGTATCTACATATAGGATCCAGAATTTTAATCAAACATGTGTAGTAATCAAATCAGTGCAATTTCTACCTTCTAAAATATTATTTTGGTGTTTGAAACCTGTGAACTCTTTTTAGAATGACTACAGTCTAATAATTACTTGTACGATTCAAACTATGTGTTGTAAAACCTCTTAACTGCTTTTTGGCATTCCTTGCCAATTGTCTCTTAAAACAGATGTTAAAAAGCTTTTCTCATTTGTGGTTCTTTGTGATCAACTTTTTCAGCTTCAACATATGAGTGCAAACATACAGTTTTGTGAAATATGAAAAATCACTAGAAAAAGGTAGTCTCCCATGATAAATCCAGACAAACAAATATAAATTTTAAAATTGTAAACTAGAATCCCAGTGCCTTGGGAGGCTAAGACAGGAGGATGGTGAGTTCAAATCCAGCAACAGCAAGGCCCTGAGCAACTTGTTGAGATGCTGTCACTAAATAAAATACAAAATAGGAGTGGAGATGTGGCTCAAAGATTGAGTGCCCATGAGTTTAATCCCTGGTACCCCCCAAATATATTAGGGTTCACATTTAATCACTAGGCCTTAGTTAGTTTTTGGTGAGATCTATATATAAATGGCATATGCCAATTCTTATGAATTTATTTTATGTAAGTCAAATATTATATAAATATTTTTATAGTATAAGCTTTAATAGATCTATATTAGCATGTAAAAATAACTTAAAATTGTTTTAGGTGAGGCTGAATGCCTGCTATCCCATTGTCTCAGGAGTCAGAGGATTGCAAGGCCAAAGTTCAGTGACTTAGCAAGATTTTCCTCCAATATAAAAAATGGCTGGTGATATAGTTTAATGACTAAGTGCCCTGGGTTCAATCTGTGGAACAAAGGAAAGGAGGAAGATTTTAAAATTGCCTTGTCTCAACAACAAAAACAAATGTGAAATTTAAAACCAAAAACTGCATTCTATCACTTTTTTGTGACACACAGAATCTGCTTTAATTCACTTTAAACATTTGACTCTTACACAATCCAAGTTTTCTAACACTCAATAAATGACATGTTTTAATTACGTGTGTCTCCAGGCCATTGGATAAATTTAAGGTCAGTGTAGGTGAGGAATCTGCAGTCATACAAACTGGAGTGTGCAAGTGCCATGAATTTGCAGTAATAGTCAAGAACTCATGGATGGGTTGTTCATTGCCTTGAAACTGTTGGAAAATTGTTTTCTGATGGTAAATTTCTATATCAGTATTGGGAAAAACTTAGACCCTTTCCTGATAGTATGCTTCAAAGAAAGGGACACAATTTCATGCAATAATGAGGAGAACTAATCTTCATACAGGTAGTGCCAGGAGAAAGCACAGTCTGGTCATTCTGCTAGCTCCAGTTTTCTACCACAATCATCACTAAATGATGTGCACCAAGTATATATGATTAAAATTGTGTAAATGTACCATGGTAGTGTTGTGAAGAAATATCTATAGTAATGTCCATGCTAAGGTACCATTGTTTTTAAGAAGCATCCTGGAGAATGGGAATGATTCCTAGGTGACTGAAATCCTGAGCTATGTACCTTCCCAGCTGTGCACATTAAGCCTGGCACAACATAGTCCAGGAGAACATGAGACATAACACAAGCTCTCTGACATCAGGGAGGTAATCTGAGAAACACCCTTCAAACAAGGGTCTACGGAGTGATGCTTCCAGCTTGGTCCATGGATGCCCTATAATACTGGGCACTCATGTCCTTTATGCACTGGAGAAATCAAGCTGCCCCCTAGATTGGGCATTCTGTGTGGAAGGATATGTAAATCACAGGGAATCTAACACAGATTTCTGAAATAGGTTACATTTGAAGAATTCACATGTGGCAAGAGGAAGGTAAGGCCAAGTGAGGAAATGAGAAAAAACAGATCACACATGAAAAAGAAATTTTCAAAAAAAAAAAATCAGAAGTTTGTTTGTTAGAGTTGATAGTAAAGACTCCCTCTAGTATCTGGATCCAGGAAGGAGTCATGTTAGATATGTTGCTGTCACTAAAGTCAGGGGAGGCTGTGTGATACATGCACCATCATCTGTGTTGCAACCATCTAGTGAGGACTGCTCAGGCAGTGGACACGAGCTGGTGGTCAGGACAGAAGTAGAGAGAATTACAGGAGAAGGACATCCCACTGCAAGTTAGGGTTATTTGGATCCTCTGGGTGGGCACATTCCAGGGTGAAAGAGAGAGGAAGAAACATCTCTTCTCCCATATGCAGTGTGAGCACCATCCTGTTCATAAGGGATGAGGAAATAGGATCTGTCACCCCTGACAACACATGTGCAGACTTACAGCTTGGGGTTGTCCTCATCTCACAGCTCAGCTTAACCACTACTGCCAACCCTCCCCATGTCCTCTTGATATTCACTAACAGACAAAAGGGAGATGGAAAATTGAGACTGGTCTTGCTTCAACCAAGTGGGCTTGGGACTGATGTCAGCCTTGGCAGAATCCTTTTACTTGTGACTCTTTGTGTGCTGGGAATCTATGAAGAGCACTAGGGAGAAATGACTGACACCTCAGAGAGGGTGACACCATGAACAAGTACTTCTGCTGCAAAACACACCCTCCAGTAACATGATGAGCAAACCCTGGGCAAGACTTGACTGAATAAATGGCAGCTCTTTTTGAGAAGTAGATATGAGAACCATGGCTTGCTTTTGTAAATTGTCAGGGTTTTAAAATACAGCTCAGGATTCACACTTACATCTATAATATTTATATTACTATCATTTTAAATTTTTCCTGAGAAAAGCCACTAGAAGATAAATTGTTCTTTAAAGTCAAGAAAAGAAGGAACCCCAGAGGTGCTTCTCTGTGGGGACAAGTGCATGGAGTACTGCATACAGGTCATAGATTAAGGGTGTCTGCATGGCAAGCCACTCCCCATGCTAGGCATGTGAGTGGCAAACTGCTTACCCCATCGGCACAGCTCTGGACATGAGAAGATGTGTTGCAATCCTACTCCTTGATTTTTCACTTCAAGGACAGTTAGCAGACATTGCATTGGTTCCTGTCTATATTTTGCTTAGGTACTGCCTGAGTACATATACATGGTAACTGCACAATAAAATCAGGCCTGCTTTCTGCTTGGTCTCTGGAGGTCTTGATTAGAGACTCCACAGCCAAACTCTCCTCTACCCTGTTCTGTGGACCTCCTCAGAAACAAGAAAGCCCATGAACTTCTCTGCAAACCCCAAGCTCTCATTACTAGGAAATCCACACGATCCTGCAGGAGGGTCCATTTTCCCTGACTGATATTGCGATGGAAGAGTCAAGTTCTGCTTTCAGTTTTCCTGCTTTATCTTGTTCTGTGTGTCTTAGGGTCACATTTATCTGTGCATGCTAATGACATGAAAAATTGAATTTTGGAAAAAAATCTGAAAGTGACCAGGGCAGGATGGATTTCAAGTGTCCTGAATGTTCCTCTAACCAAAGTTGAATTTACACATTTCCATTATTAGATATTACAAAAGGTTTTTAGTGATTAAAACAGAATTGACTAATACATGAAAATATTCTTCCAAATTCTTGTGAATTATATTCACAAGCCTAAAATCAGGCACCGTGAATTGGAACTTACCAGCACATTTATTTGATTTTCTAAAATATTTAATGTACTTCCTTCTGATAATGGTCCCTTATTTGACATTTACCAACTGAAAGTTCTTGACCATGTGAGATTCCATTCTATAAAATGAGGTTTTGAACATAGAACCTCATTTCCCTCTAAAGATTTCAAAATATACAATTACTCACACAATAATTGTTGTATGAGTTATGAAGATGACTAAAGCAAGATTATCAATCAAAATATGAAAACTTATTAATTCCCTGGTAATAAGTATACAAATTAGTAGTGTTTAAAATCTCTACATGACATACCATATGTAAGTTATGTCCCATGAAGTTATTAAATTGAAAAATGAAGAAGTACATCTGACATTCCCTGTAAGATAAATTGACTCATTTTAGCAGGATCTCAAAGAAGCAAACATTTTTAGAAGACAATATCCTCATTGCACCATACAGAACATGGTCCTCTGGTCCTCCAACAGTCCTAATGAGCTCAGAGGACCATGTTCTGTATGGTGCAATGAGGATATTGTCTTCTAAATATGTTTGCTTCTTTGAGAAGCAAAGAAGCTACTGGGAAAGCTCACTAGTAGACTGAATTTCCTCCTCCAATGCTCTTTTTAGAATCCACACTAACTCTGCATCTGAGGACACAGAGGTTCTTTGTCACCTGAGAAAGCTGAGAAGAGCACAAACACTTGTAAGTTTTATGGAAAGGATGTGTTTATGTTCTATCTCTGCAGATTTGTAACTTTAATGTCTGTAGAAAGGCAAGAAGTTCCCACTGGAGAACACAGAACTGTGGCTTCCCCAGTGAGACATGTCAACTCTCTTAATTTTATTGTCTTCTCTGATGGATAACAGCATTCCAAGCGATCTGAGCTTCAAACTCTTAAAAAGTTTCCTGGAAAGACCTGAAAAAGGATCTTGATTGAGATCATTTTCTCATGTTGATAAGGAAACTTAATTAATCTAATTCTGGTCCTAAAATCAAATTAGTCCAAACCTGTCCCACAATTTATAATGCCTCTACTTTGATGTGAGGGACTCCTGGCACCCCCATAATTTCCCTGAAGCCCTGAAGTGTGTGATGGGCCCCTCTTTCCTAGTTTGCACATGGAGCACACCTTTTTGGGGGTAGTGATGATTTGGTATGGCATCCTTTCCAAAGTGACAATTCTGTGGCTCTAGCTCTAAGTGAAATATTAAAATTAAGAAAAGAAGAGGAAGAGCTATAGGTCACATGTTGTAGAAATCACAGGAAGATGGAATCTACTCAGAGCCAAGGTAGAGTCTGAGCTGGAGTCCACTCTAAGAAACCTACATGATCAACTCCACCTTCTCTGAGAGAAACCATGTAAAAAGCAGGCTCAGTCTCCTGGGTACTGTGTATAAATATAAATAAAAGCATTAAAGTGCTATATTAAAAAGGACCCCCATTATTTGTAGTCAAAAGAAAGGACAGTTATTTCAAGCAGACCCACTTATGTTCCAGTTGTAGAAATCAGAAGATAGTTCTTGAACACTGCCATTATCAACATGTGAAGGGTAAGTACAAGCATGATAATGAACGAAACATTTGTTTTTTCTAGAGATAATTGGAAACGTGGACTAAATGGAAATATATAAAATGAAAACTTGCCGCAGTCTGGCTGGGCACAAATCACGAGTCACTCACAGCTTGTAGATTCAAACAGCAATTCTTTATTCCCGATCTCACACCGGCCTTCTACAAACACGTTCTGGGGAAATCCACATTCTCTGCCCAAATCCACACCTCCACTGGGCTTCTGTCTCCCAAAAATACTGTCTGAATTCCATGAGAACTCAAGAGGAACTCAGGTAGCAGGATATGCCCTATTCCCAGCAGGAATAACCTTAAACATGGATCCGCCCTGGTCCTTGAGCAAGGTCACCTTACATGCAATGTCCACGAATCCTTCCTTAAGCAACATGGGGTACACTGGCAAGGAAATTGTCATACCTACTTGGCTAATGGCTCCCAGCAAAAACTAATATCCACAGACAGAAATTCCACATGGATGGGATGAGGGAGGTTGGAAAACTGAAGAAGAAAATCACAATAATTGCCAAAGCATGAGACCTCCAAAGCCACATAGGAGGGAAACATAAAACAAGAAAAGAGTGCAAGTTGTTGAACAAGTATTTCAGCATACGCACAGTTAGGCAAGACACATCAAGGGCAGAGGAAAAGTATCCCCTTATGCAGCCCCCATCCTGGAGCAGCCACATGAAAGTTTTGTGCCTTTGGTGAATTAGGTTCTGCCTTACTCCCTGGCATAGCCCATTAATCACCAACGTGCCACCTGGAATACTGTCCTCATATACATTCACTTCCTTGGAGGCTTCTGAATGAGCCATGGCAGAGGGTTGGCCAGTACTTCCAACTTTGTGCAGCCAAGAAGAGCTCTTTGGAGAGGTGGAGAATTGCAAACCACACCTTTGTTGTAATGTGGACATGCTGTGTAATTAGGTGTTGTTGAGTCCAATCTCTTTGTAGCCATGATTTTTCATAGAGAGGAAAATAATTTCATCTCTAATTGTGAGGATTAGGCCAAAACATACCTAACAAGTGGGTTCCAACCAGTTAAAGAAGGCTCTCTGGGGAGCTGGGCATGGTGGTATTTGCCTAAATCTCAGCAGCTTGGAAGGCTGAGGAAGGAGGGTCATGAGTTCAGAGCCAGCCTCAGTGAAAAAAAATTTACTAAGCAGATCAGTGAGATCCTGTCTCTACATAAAATAGGGATAGGGATGTGGCTCAGGGGTTGAGTGCCCCTGAGATCAATCTTTGTCATCATACCCCACCCCCGAAAAAAAAGAATGTCTGGGGAGTGAGGCTCAGGCTTTGGATTCATAACAGCTTTCATGGAGGTTCTAAAGTGTAGAACTAGTATAGAATAAGTGTTATGGGCCAAGCTCTGGGTTGGATGTGCATGCATTTGAATTCAGGCTTTTATATATATTTATACATATTATAGATTTGATGTTGATCTATTAATGAAATATTTTTTACACAAGGCATGTATGTGCTTTAGTTAAAGTCTAAAATAGTAGATGTATATTTTAAATAATCTGCAGCTACATATTGAAAAATAATAGTCATCAGAAAATCATGTATGTGAAGCTAGATCATTTCATTACTCTTTAGAACATGTAGATCTATAAGGCAAGATAATAAGAGAAACAATAAAACTGAAACATTCATGAACATGGGATATCATTTAAAAATCTGTGGTGAATGTTGGTCCACAATCTGACTTCCATAACAAGACCCCTAAAGCACAAAAATTAAAAATCAAGAATAAATAAAAGGGATAGATCTTCTCAGCAAAAGAAACAATAATGTGAAGAAAGAATCTACAGATTTTATACAAATCTTTACCACACATAATTCAGAAAAAGCACTAATGTCTAGGGTATATAAAGAACTCAAAATTAACAAAAACAACAATAACAAAAACCAATTAACATATGGATTCTGTAACTGAACAGACACTTCACAGAAGAAATATAAACCATTAACAAATATATAAAAAACATTCCATCTATCTAACAATTAGGAAAATGTAAATCCAAATTACTTTAAGATTTTATCTCACTTCAGTCAGAATGGCAATCATTAATAATACAGGCAACAATAAATGTTGGTGAGGTTGTGGGGGAAAAGGAACACTCACACATTGCTCATGAAATTGACTCCAAATTTGTGCAACCACCATGGAAAGCAGTATGGAGATGCCTTGAAAAACCAGAATGGAAACATCATTTGACCCAGCTAGCCCTCTCTTCGGACTATACCCGAAGGAATTAAAAACAGCATACTACAGGAAACAGCTGCACCAATGTTTATAGCAGCACAATTCACAATAGATAAACCATAGAACCAACCTATGTTTCCTTCAACAGATGAATGGATAAATAAAATGTGATATATATATAATTTCCCCCTCCAATGGAATATTACTTAGCTTTAAAGATGAATGAAACTATGCCATTCGGTGGTAAAAGGATAGAGTTGAAGAATATCATGCTAAGTGAAATATGCACCCCCACACAATCACACACACACACACACACACACACACACACACATACACACACACACACAGACAAAGGCCAAATGTTCTCTCCAATAAGTGTATGCTAATTCACAATGGGGGTAGGGAAGAATAGTTATTTAGATTAAGTAGAGAGGAGTGCAGGGAGGGGAGGGAATATGGGGATAGAAATGATAGTAGAAAGAAACAGACATTTCATATAATATATAATATATATAGATGCTAAAGCACTCAACAAGAGAGGGGGAGAGAATAGAAATTCAGTTGATTAGACAAAGTTGGATTGAAGGGAAGAAAAGGGAAATAGGAATAAAAATGACAGTAGAATGAATCAGACACAACTTTTCTATGATCATCTATAAATACACCACCAGGGAAGGTCCACACCATGTACACCTCAAGAATGGAATGCTAACTAAAATGAGTTTTACTCCATGTATAATATGTCAAAATTTGCTCTACTATCATTTATACCTAAAAAGAGTAAGAAATTTTAAAAATGAAAAGGGAAAATTTGTATACTGACAAGGTTTGTGAGTTAAAAACTCTTCAATGAATGGTAATGTCATTAAGGTTAAATAAAAGTATAAAAGAGTACCTTGAGCCCATACAAAACAACAATGGTAAATAGAGTTGCCCAAGTCAGTCTGCGCAACTAGTTATAATCACAAAATTTTTGGTTTACAACTCTTTTCTAATTGTTTTACAAAGCAGCACAAGAACAATACTTACAAGTTGAGCAGAGAGGAAACATTACATAGCACTGTTATGAATACTATGAATAGTGCTGTGGGCACTCAAAGAAAGCATTCTCAATTTCCTCCCCTATGCAATAAAAAATCATGCAGTTGAAAGATACACTACTTACTGATTAGATAACACATACATGTGTTTGTGACATTCAGTATGTGGGCAGCTGCTCAACTTGGCAGGTCAGATCCAATAAATAAGGAAGACACTCTCTTCACACAAGACAGTGTTTCCTTGAGTAATACTATGAAAGCAAGAGAGAAAGAAAAAGGGAAAGACACAGGCTACTGTATTGCCAGACTAGAAAACCCCAACACTGAACCTATGTACTGGGGAGTCCCAAAGAGCTTTTCAGGGTCCTGACTGGGAAGTGCTGGACAGAGCATCCTCTCCACAGGTGAGAGTCTGAAGTCTTGGTCTAACTTGTATTGAAAGTGAGGCCGAATAAATACAAGTTAGAACAAAGAAAACTTTATTCTAACATCTTGCATGACCTGGTGATCCCTGGAAAACACCAAGTCCTCCCAAGAACAGGTCAGATCCTAGAGGAGGGAGTGATAGCCTTGAGATGACTAAATAATTTGGAATTCCAATGAGTGAGTCACCAAGCCAGATGCATTGAGAAATCAGCATTCTTTATCTGTTTCATCAAGGATTGAAGACATCATTCAATCAAGAAAAGGGAAGATCTTTAGTATTTTCCTTAGAACTCTAGGACTGAATCTTCCCTCCTGGCCTCATAAATAGTTTAAACTCTCATATGTAAAATGAAGCCAGTTTTCTGCATAAAATAATGTGGAGATAAGCATGAAACCTAGATATTGACCCTTTGGAATAAAGAATGGTGTGAATATTATTCTCCTAGAACTTATCATTATATTTCAATATTTATTTTCTCAAATAAAGTTAAATGAAATGTTGGTGGGTGGTGTTTTGTTGACCCAAAAGGCTCACATATGAAGAGAATATTGTGTTTTTACTTTTTGAACAGGACTTTTAGATGAGACTGTAGAGGTTTATTTCAATCAAAAATTGTTTTTCTCTCTCTGTGGTGTCCTGAGCTCCTGGAGCTGTAAGATCTGAAGAGGGACAGAGTTAGTTTATAGTATCTTATAATTACTGTATTGCAGAGTGGTCTCAAAGACCATGACACATGCTATCTATCCTATAATCCAATAAGTATAGCAAACATTATATTGTAAGTCATTAAATAGAACAAAAAGGTCTATAAAATCAAAATATATAATGAAATAAAAATGTGGGGGCATAAATGCTCCTATAGTATGTCTTTATTTTTACAATCATCATTTCACATGTTTCTGGTTACACTTTTCTACTGGGTATACAAGACTAAAGAGGTGGTCGTATATTGGGATGTTTTTTCTACACTTGAGTTCAGATCAGTCTCTTCAGTAATGAATGTCATGGAGTCGTGAAGAACTGCATGGTTTATTCAGTTCATGTGTCTGGATGGGCCTGTAGACCAAGTGGTTTCCACAGGAACTACTGAAACTATTTCCTCTTCAGCAACCCTCCTTTCTTACCTGCATATGCACATTGGCTCCTAGTCTCTTGGGTCTTTCTCCACTCCATGATTGGGAGCTTGTATAACTCTCCAAAGTTGTAGATCCCTTAGGGAGTACTGCAACTGTATACGGTGAAATGTTAAAGTTATAATTGAAAATAGGGATATCTGGGCATTATTTTAGTATTCCCTAGATACTTCCTATAACGATCTTAATTTTTCCATAATTACAAATAAGAGTATATAATTTACATAAGTAATATTCCCCAAATAAAACTTAATTAAACATATGAAATAATTAATGGAGATGATATAGCATTTTTTACCCAATAGATTGCTAATGGATCGATGCAATAGTAAAACAATGTGAATAGTGGGAGATGCGTGACCTAATGACGTCATTAAATGCATGACAAGGTTAACATTAAGAAATTCACACTTTATTTAGAATCAAATTGCATCTGTAAGGCAAATATAAGTAAAAATGCTCTGTAAAACGTGCATGTTGGTCCAAACCTGTGACACTAGGGACTTGAGAAGCTTTGCAAGTTAAAAGCCAGACTCCATAACTTAGTGAGGCCCTATTCAACTTAGCAAACCCTATCTCTAAAAAAATGGGAAAAAAATCTGGGGATGTGGTTTACTGATTAAGTGTCCCTAAGTTTATGTACAAACATAAAAACTAAAAATTTAAAATTTCATATAAATCATAAGAGACTTCTGAAATAATCAACTCTGAGAATTGTTATTTCTCCAGTTGTGAAAAATGAGACTCTTTAGTAATTGTTGATTTATAGTAAAATTATATCCTTTTAGGGATGCACTATTCTATATTTGTATTTACTTATTTCTATAATATCAGTTAAAGATGTTAAGAAAATTTTCAGCAAATGTCAAAAGCAATTACCCATTTTCTACATTTAAATGATTTTTTCCCTCCTAGGTTCCAAATACTTGAAGGGATGAGCTATAGATAAGAAACTTACTACAATCTTTATATTTGTCAAGGTGTTTTCGTAAATATTTTGCTGTTATCTAAAGTACACACTTTGGACAAATGCTATTCCACACTTGCTACAGATATGAGGTCAGAAATTGAAAAATGTCTGAAATTTGAATACAGTCTTGGACACATTCTTTGGGTTTCTATATGCTATAAATTCTCCAGTGTTTTTAAAATGTCAGATCAATGTCCAAAAACTTTGCAAAAATTTTTCCACAGGTCCTCTCACTCATTTGAATTCTGACGTGCTGAGTAGGGTGTGAACAACTGTTGGAGACTCTGTCACATATTTTACACTTGTATAATTTCTGTGCTATCATATCTCTGGTGTGAAATAGTGTTGAACTACTGTGAAATAAGGGTTGATTCATCTTTAAAGACACTGATGCAATGTTTTCATTGTAAAACTTCTCTCCAGTATAAAATCTATAATGTTTAGTAAGATGTGACCTTCAATTTGAAAAGCTTTGCCATTCTTCACATTTATAGAACTTCTCTCTAGTATGGGTTCTCTGGTGTCGAGTAAGTGATGATTGTTGATTAAAATCTTTGCCATATTCTCTACATTTGTAGGGCTTCTCTCCAGTGTGGATTCGCTAGTGCTGAGTAAGTGATAATTTTTGAAACTCTTGCCAAAGAGTTTACATTTTGTAGGGCTTCTCTCCAGTATGAATCCTGTTGTGGCGATTGAGCTCTGAGTTTGTTTTAAAACTCTTGTCACACACTTTACATTTGTAGGGCTTCTCTCCAGTATGAATCCTGTTGTGGCAATCAATATGTGAGTTTCTATTAAAACTTTTGCCACACACTTTACATTTGTAGGGCTTCTCTCCAGTATGAATCCTGTTGTGGCAATCAAGATGTGAGTTTCTATTAAAACTTTTGCCACACACTTTACATTTGTAGGGCTTCTCTCCAGTGTGGATTCGCTGGTGCTGAGTAAGTGATGATTTTTGACTAAAACTCTTGCCACACACTTTACATTTGTAGGGCTTCTCTCCAGTATGAATCCTGTTGTGGCGATCAAGTTTTGAGTTTGTATTAAAACTCTTGCCACACACTTTACATTTGTAGGGTTTCTCTCCCGTATGAATTCTGTTGTGGCAATCAAGATTTGAGTTTCTATTGAAACTTTTGCCACACACTTTACATTTGTAGGGCTTCTCTCCAGTGTGGATTCGCTGGTGCTGAGTAAGTGATGATTTTTGATTGAAACTCTTGCCACACACTTTACATTTATAGGGCTTCTCTCCAGTATGAATCCTGTTGTGGCGATCAAGTTTTGAGTTTGTATTAAAACTCTTGCCACACACTTTACATTTGTAGGGCTTCTCTCCAGTATGAATCCTGTTGTGGCGATCAAGATTTGAGTTTGTATTAAAACTCTTGCTGCACACTTTACATTTGTAGGGCTTCTCTCCTGTATGAATTCTCTGGTGATTTTTAAGGCTTGGTTTTTGACTAAAAGCTTCGCAAAATTGTTTACATATGTGGGGCATCTTTCCAGGGTGTGTCCACTGGTGACAAATAAGATTGGAGATTTTATTAGAAGTTTTGTCACATTCTTTGCATTTGCATTGCACATCTCCTGTATGAACACTGTGATGTTGAGTAAAGTTGTTGAGTGCATTGCATTCTTCACATTGGTAGGTCTTTTCTGCAGAATAAATTTTTGGTGTTGAGTAAGAGTTGCAAATTTTCTAAGTATTTGCCACACTTTTTACATTTATAGGTCTTTAGTTCAGTATAAATCCTCTGATGCTCAACAAGTTGTAAACTTTCACTTAAAGTATTTTTGCATTCTTTACATTTATAGGATTTATCTCTGTCATAGTATCTACTGGGTTTAGAAGATGCCGAGCAAGCCAATGCTTTGATATATTCTTTAAACATATAGGGCTCTCTTTCTCTATAAATTATCTTGTATTGAGCAAGCTCTGCACTGTGATAAAGAACCCATTCATATACCTTACACTTCCAAGTTATGTCTTGACTGAAGCAAACTTTCCCACATTTTTCATCTTGGTATGTTTTCTTTACAAAATGCCTAGGGGCCTCTATATTCAAAATGTTTATCACCAATGTAAATATACTGGTAATTACTCGGGGTAGAGACATGGCTAATGGTGTTACATATAGCATTATCTATATAGTGCACTTTCCAGAAATCTTTTTCAGAATTATCATTGAGCAATAGTGGGGTATTAGAAACCTTTCTATAACTCTGAGTATTGTCTATTTGGGCACAAGTAGAAATGACTGTATTGTTGCAGAAAAAAATGGACATTTTGTAAAGAAATTATCAAATTATCACTTTAAAAATATCTTCTCTGTGCAAATGTTTAAATGGAAGTTTACCTCAGTGCTACATTTATAATTGGCCAAGTTAAAAACTAATGCATGGACCAGATTTCAAATTTTACACATTTCTTTTCACTTCAAAAATGGCTTTGGATATATTCTTACAGACACACAGGTCCTCAGAAGTACGTGAAATAAATTGAAATTTTTTCAGATATTGTTTCTGGTGTCCTTTGATCATAAAATTTTTATCATAAATAGGGACTACTAATTGGTTTTGACCATTATAATATGATTTTTGAACTTTACTCTCACCTATATTTTTCCATTGTTTTCTTAGTTGTAAATGGTTAATGTCATACTCTCCATATCTTCCTTCTCTATCTTGTATTCCCTGCTCTGGTAAAATTTTTTCAGGGTGATGACAATTCATGGCTGAAATAAAAATAATAATCATGTTTTCTTACTGTACTGGGCTGACTATATTTTGCTAACATAAGAAATTACAGCAATAAAGGAACATCAGCAGGGGAGTAGGTTATTAAATCTAAGCCCATTGTTAATATAGAAACATATAAATAAAACAAAATGTACACAGAAAATTACTTTGAGAACTTTCCAAATCATCTTAGTGTTCAGAGTATCCATGAGGAGTACATTACTATGAAGAGTAATATAGTAGAGGAAAATACATTGTGTTACACAAAGTCTTTCCTCCTTCACAATCTATTTTAAAAATCTACCAACTTTCTTCTGTTTCATTAAAAAGGAAAAAATATGAAACATGCAAATATTTGCGGACTGTTCAAAAAGGGGTTCCTGCTTACCAACAGAAAAAATCATGGCTAAATTTACTGTAAGAAAATAAGTTATGAAGTACTCAAAGGGAATAATAAATCATCATTTAAAAGAAGTTGACTGAATTAAACCAACACACAAAAAAATGGAATTAAATTTAGTCAAGAATTGTTAATAGTAATAAGCAGAAAATGTGTTTTTAATGTCTTTCTTTATAAAGTCTCTGAAAGAGTCATGGGGTGGTTGTTCATAGCAAGATAGGACTTTGAGCCAGAAGGATCAAATTTCAAGGCCAGCCAAGATAAAAAATGCAAAGTGGTAGTTCTCTTTCCAGTACTAATAAATGCATCTCAGAAAATAAGAAAAATAAAACATCCAAAACAGCTCAAAGTTGTAAAGACTCAAAGCAGGTTTTTATCCAAGTTTTAAACTTACAGAGAATATTCAGAGCATCCAAGAGAAAAAGATGGGTCGCCTAGAAATGTGTAAGTACATAATTGTAAAATCCTTAGTCAAAACTTCACAACACAGAATGGAATTCAGGGCTATTTTCAAGGGATGGAAGGATAAAATTATCAACCAAAACATTATATTTGCAGCTACTATCTTTCAAAAGAGAAGGAAAATAAAGACTTTAAAGATATAAATGCACACACTATTCATCAACACTAGATCTGTTCTCCAAAAAGTATGAAAGGTAATCCTTCATACTGAAATGTAAGTGTGCACAGCAACACAAGTCATATAAAATTCTAAACATTTCTTGGCTCAAACAATTGATTTTATTGTAATAATGGGACACAAAACATGTAATTTTGAAATAGAATTTGAAAGACAAAAGCATAAAAGCAAACCTGTAAAAAGACATATATACCTGTAACAATAATATAGTTTTGAAAAGCCACAAATGTATTGAATTTTTTAAAAAGTGAAGTCAAGTTGATCCTCATACAATGTATGAGTAGGAGATTCTTCATTTTTAGATATTTTTATTGGCAAATTGAAGGTTATAAAATTCTGATGAAAACAAACCTTGGCCTCTGAATTAACTCTAAAAATTACAACTCTAGGTTGTCCACAGTATACTCTAAATCTAAGAACACACACATACTGAAAGCAAAGGGATACAAGCATGACACATACAAAAGTGACCAAAAAAAAACCCCTTCAGTCTAAATTATAGTACACAAAACACAGTTTAAGACAGCTATAGGACATAGAAATCGTTTTAAATTTTAAAAAGACTTTGAAAAGAGGCAAAATAGAGAAAAGGAACATTTCCCCAGGTTCTGAATTAAGAGTAAATACATTCGCAATTTATATCATACTTCCCAAACACACAAAGAAAACATTGAGAGAGTTGAATGAAAACAAAGAAGACATCAATCCCCACTTACTGAAAAGGGAGATACAATGAAGCAAAATGATAATTGCAAAGTATAAGACTTTGAAAATATTTGAAACTATTTTAGACTTATAGAATTCCTGTTCTTAATCACAAATGGGATAATATGCTGGATAGACCAATTTTATGTATTATAACAAAGCTTAATAAATATTTAAGTGATAGTTATTTCGTAACCAACATGGAATAAAAATTTGAAGTCAAAAGTGATAGGAATGTTCAAAAATCCCTAAATATGTGTCAGTTGATTGAACACCCTTGGGCATGCTGTTGTTCAAGAATTGAAAGATAACTTTAAGTAGTATAAACATCTTTTAAATTTAACTAGAGACTCCAGGTCATATGCATCAGAATCCCGTTGTTAAAAATATTTTTTTTTTTGCAGAGAAATCTAACCTTTAAATTGTATGGATATCCCCCAAAGTGCAAATAAGACTATTTCCCTGCTTCAAAATATAGTAAAATTTACAACATTTAATTGTAAATGCAGACATGGAGTTAGATAGATGGACTTCTTAGTGAGTGTGGCAATAACCTTCACATCAATAGCAAATTAATAACATTGCACACCAGTGTTTTGACATTGTTATTCAATAGAGCCATCATGGGGGATGCAAACCAAATATCCTTGAAAAGAACGATGAGCCAATGTGAAATATAGAAACTATAGAACTTTGAAGTCAATGAATTTATTCTAATTATATATTTTACAAAATGTATATACACTAGGTTAACTGAAATGTCACAGAAATAATACTGCAGAATTCTACAAGTATAACATCTCTAATCTAAAGTAGCAGCTTTCTGAACAAAAGAGAATGGTTTTGCGATGGGGAGACAGAAATGAGCCCTTGCTTCCTAGGCATAGTTTTTTTTTTTTGATATCTAAATTTTTTTAGAGGTATATTGCATAACAATTTGAATTAATGTTACTGAACTATATATTTAAATTTTTGGAGACAGTAAGTTTTATTTTGTAGTTTTGATCATAATTAAAATTACAAACAATACATAAAAGAGATTTGCAACATTTCTCAAACCTTCATTTAAAATAATGTGGTATTTATTCTATAAATAAGAACCAACTCATCAATATACAAATGATGGGCATGCTTGTAATCTCAGCTACTATGAAGTCTGAGGCAGGAGAATTGCAAAATCAAGACATCCTCAATAACTTAGTGAGAACCTCTCTCAAACTCTGAATGAAGAGGAGCTTGGGGTGTAGTTCAGCATTAGAGTATCAGTGCCATCAATCCACATTACAATTACATATAGAAAATTTCAATTTCTATGTACATGGGCATATTAAAAGACAATCAAGATAAAATATAAAGTCATAGATAAAAGAGGCTTAATATTTATACAAGCAAAAGCACATATAACATTATTGGCAACACAAACAAGAGTCATGCATATCTTAATTTGTGAAGCAATGAACTGATATGGGGAAACCATTCCATACATGGAATGTACTGTACACAATGAAAAAATAAGGAAAAAATTAACCAACCAAATTGTAAATATACACAGATGTGTTATTTTACAAATCCTCTTATTCAAATACAACTTAAACCATCTCTCAAAAGAGCAGTCTTTGTCCATCTTGACTTTTATTCCATGGCAGATAATTTCACAAAAACTCCATTACACATATCAGAAAGAACTCTGATAAGGAAATTTTAGTGAAAAAAAATGTACAAATAAGTTTAGAGTAACTGAGTTGTGATATTAATGTATTTAAATGGGTTGACCTAGTGGTCTCCAGAAATGTACAAAAAAATTCCTTCAAATAATGGAGGGGCTGAAGTTAAAGACTAGTGGTAGAGGGCTTGCCTACCATGTACGAGGCCCTGGGTTTGATCCTCAGCACCACATATAAATAAATGGAAATTTCATTAACAACTAAAAAATATCTTTAAAAATTATGGAAGAGCTGTCAGATAATATGGACACTCACAAGGCAAGGGGAGTGTTTTGTTGTTAATTTGCATGTACGCAGACATTACTGGAGGAAAATCAGGAGACTAGATTATGTGAAAGCACAAAATACAGGACAGATTCTTCTATGATCACAAGAGAAAGAAATTCAAGTTTCTCAAAAATCTTTTCTGCTGGATAACTTCTCAATCAAACTTTTTGAATTTAGGCTTCCTCTTCTACCTCAACTATGTTCTCTGCTATATGTGGGACACAGTATTTGACATGACTGCATTTCTCTAAGTCAACCATATGTCAAGTGAAGGATGTATATCATGCCAACAAAGAAAACATTAAGGATGAAAAGGAACTTAATATTTTCTTGTCAGCATCAAGAACTACCCCATCATTTTTATTGAAAACACATATTTGAATAATCCAATTTTTATGGTGAAGTTCCCAAAAGATATGCTTCAAGGGAAGAAAATTTAATAATAATAATTAGGAATTTTGAAGGAAAGTTATGCTCACCCACAAAGAGCAGGTTGCTGTAGGTCTCCAACATCACTTCTCTATATAAATTCTGCTGGGCAGGATCCAGGCATTCCCATTCCTCCTCAGAGAAGTCAATAGCTACATCCCTGAATGTCAATGGCTCCTAAAATTAAAATTGGTAGATTAATAGCACACAGACAAAACCATTATTCAGTGTTTAGTTTGGATTAAGAGTTAATAGAACTGACTGTCATGTAGGAGAGTTACTTTAATTATGGAATAAGATACGTATTTTCTTCTGAATTAGATAATGGAAAGTAAGTGCTAAAACAGTATATATGTGTGTGTGTATGTATGTATATATATGTATTTTCCATATCAGAGTGAAGTCAAAGATATATAACACAATCGAAGAAGTGAATAAAAGCCGAACTCCTAACTTTTCTGCCACTGGTGAATGAAATTTGGGGTACATTCCAGATGCAAATCAGACTTGTCAAATATATACTCATAAGGTGATTGTGCCCAAGGGAGACAAAATGTGGTAAAAAAGCTTTTGAAAACAGTCTGGGAGTTATTCTTTCTGCTTTGTATCCATATTGAGCTCCCCAAAACAATTATTTTCAAGTATCATCCATGACACATTCGCAATGTGTAAAATATTCATAAAATATTAACGTTGGGAGACATGTAAAGTGACACTTCCACCTCGTGAAAAGACACACTTGAAATATTAAGTTCTATAAGCAGTTCAACGAGTGAATAAATTTGCTTCAAAATGGGCCCAGACAGCAGCATGTATGTGTTCAAAAAGTGAAACAAAGAAATGGTTAATAAAAGAAAAAAGACCTTTTAATATAATTGTAATGGAAAAATAATGGTAAAAATAAGTTACTTAAAACTCATACAACCAAGGAAATATAACCAAGAAAAATTATAGCTTTGAGAAATGCATAATAAAATTAGGAGTCATAAAAAGGCACAGGGCTGTCATCATCTCTGTGTGCAAAAGGAAGATGAGATCAGTAAGACACACCAGAAGTGTCCACTCGGGTTTTCCACGTGTGGATGGATCCTGATTACTTAAACATAGCTACTTTATTAGAAGAATTACCTTGACATCAGAGCATTATCACACCATCTACACAAATAACCAATTAAAAATCTTCAATAGCAAAATGTTTAAATACTTGAGCCAATTGGAATTGTATGGTATCAAGGTTTTATGAAAGGAACAACAACAAGACAAATCAGGTTAGTAGATGATTATAGTCACTGTTCACAAAAGGCAAAAAATAAAAATCCTGACATGTTAGAATAAATATTTTATCCAAACTGTGGAGAACCCTCTCTGTTACACTGTGGCCTTCTGTGGCTCATTCCTAAGCAGAGAGTCAGGTAATTCTGGGCAGATAAGAAAATAGTTCTGTAAAGTCCACACATCTCAGATCCATTTTGCAAAGAAAGGAAATGGTTAGTCTTCCAGAGTCACAATTCTCTCCAGTTAACAGGCACATAGTTGGAGTCAGTTTAAAGTCCTCACCTACAATGTCCTTTAAAATTTATTTTTCTAAAAGAAAATGTGTGAATTTGCAGAAAATCAATTGGGGGTTGTGGCTCAGTGGCAGAGCTCTTGCCTAGCATGTGTGAGGCACCAGGTCTAATCCTCAACACCACATATAAATAAATGATAAAGGTTCATTAACAACTAAAAAATATTTTTTAAAAAAACATGTTTTTGACACTGGTTCGCACAAGTGTCACTACTTCAGGTCTCAAAATTGCAGTCTTTCACCTAATTCTGATGTCACTTATAAGTCCCAGAATGTCATCTACACTGCTGATTTACTTCCTGTAAATTGGGGGACCCTACAATTACCAAACATACAAAGAAGCACTCAATATTAAGATATTAGCTATATACAACACTAGTAAATGAATTAAACACAACCATGATAAAATCGTAACAACCTATTGCACAAATATACAAAAAATTGGCTTCTAAAGGCTATATAAAAAATGCAGGCATATAGAATGGTCAACAATTCTGTAGAATAAGTTTATGGGACTGAAATATCTGACACTGAGATTTACTATGAACTTACAGTACCCCAAAAGGTGAGATATGTGGCAAAGAGTATGCAAACAGATTAATGAAATAGAACTGAAAACCTAGCAATAAACTCGAAAAACACACAAGAGATGGCAGGACTTCACTGGAGATGATATAATCTTTTTAATGAATTATGAACACCCTGGCATCTGTATGCAAAGAAATGAATTAGACACAGAACTTACAACTTTTGAAAAATTAAATCATTCATCTGAAAGAAAATGTTAAATTTGTAGCTTGTGCCAGACAACATAGCAGAAATTCTATATGGCTTTGTGTTGACATGAACAAAGCCAGAAGCAGGATCTATAAATGAGAAAGTTAATAAACTTTTACTCTGTTGAAAACCATTCTGTATTTTGAAGTATGCTATTAACTGAATGAGAAGAAACTGAATGAAATATTTGCCAAATATATATATGATGAAGGTCTGGTATAAAAAAAAATACATTGAGCTCTTAAAACTGGCAAGAGAGATGGAGTTGTGGCTCAGTGGTACAGCAATTTTCTACCTCGTATGAGGCACTGGGTTTGATCTTCAGCACCACATACAAATTAATAACAAATAAAGGTCTATTGATAACTAAATATATTTTTAAAATACTGAGCGACATAACAAGCAATTTAAAAATGGGCACTATCACATATAATGGTATTAGAAACTTATAAGGAGCAATAGTAAGAATGATATAATCTGAAACTATAATAAACATATGCAGATCCATGGAGATAAGATTTGTGTATGTACATCTGTTTTTCTATAGATGTCTGTATATGTACATACATAGATTTATAATTATAGATGTATATAAAATATTGCAGAGTTACATAGTTTAAGCATATATCTTTTAAATCATTTATTATAATGAGTCATATTAATGAATAATTATGTGACATTATGAATTATATTTCAATAATTATATGTAATTTATGCATAAATTCAAAATAACCTGTAAGGTTTTCCCCTACAGAGACATTTACACAATAATATTTTATGGAGCTATGGTTGTAGTTAAGTGGTGCAGAATTTGTTCAGCATGTGAAAGACCTTGGGTTTTATTACCAGCAGCACAAAAACAAATGCAATAGCTTCCACTAAGCCTTGATCACATAGTGAGATTTGACAGATATTTCACAAATCTACTCTGAGTCATTTTCTTGGAAACCCCAGAATTCAGTGGGTTTCTGTGTCTCCTATCTGAAAAGTTCTACTTGAAATATATTTTTTTTACCAATCCCCATTAATTTCTAATGTCATTAAGTTAAAACAATCAATCATGACCCTAGTGTATCTTAAGAATAATATTTGTTTAAACTTTTATTTTTACTTTTCTTATGTTTCTACTTAGTTCCCAGCATTATTTACTTTGGAGTTCATAAAGTTCCCAAATTATTCCTCCAGTTCAATCACCATGGTTCCAAGAACTGTGCAAACTGCCCCCTTAGGGAATCTACACTGATAGCCCTGCCCTGGATGAGCCCATGTATCAGTCCATTCTTAAAAGTCAAAGCCATAAGGAACAATTTGTTATGCCTTTTAGCTTTCTAAAATATGTTGTCTAGTGAACAAAACAGTATTAAAATTTACACAAAATCTAAACAGTAGAACAGAATAGTATGAAAATTTACACAAAATGTAAAAATGAGAAATTGTTAAAAATACAAGGGATGCAAAAATTAAATTATATTCTCTGTAATTCTTTGGAAGAATGTAAATGGGTGCTAGAAGGAACTAAGTGTTCATGTATAAAAATATCAGAAACTAAACACTGGTGATCGTTTTACAACATTATGTCTACTGTATAAGCTATGGGATTATAAACTTAAAAATGGTAAATTAGATTTTACTTATATTTTGCCAGAAGAAAAAAGTATTTGTAAGAGGCACAAGAAAAAAGTCAAAACCACAGCAAAAATAATAAGAAGTATATACAAAAGATCTAAAAAGCAAACAAAAATGCAAGTGATATTTGCCAAATAAATAACACTACTTCTATAATGAGAAACATTTCTTTGACTATGCTACAGCCTATATATAGTGATCAACAGTAAATTGTTTTCTTTTGCTGACTTATATTTGTATCAGAAAAGCATGTCCGAGTAGCCATGAATATTGGCTATCTGTAATTGTAATTAATTTTATATTTTGAAAGAGCCACATTTTTGTTCCTAGCATCCCAATTCACCATAGCCAAATTATGAAAGCAGTTCCCATGCCGGTTAATAGATGAATTGATTAATAAAATGAGATATACACAATATGTTTTTAGTCAGTGATAAAGAAGATTTAAATTGTGACATTTGTGAGTAAATGAACAGAAATTAACAACATCATGCTAAGCAAAATTAATCAGACTGATCAAGGGTCGAATGTTTTCTTTCACATGCAACAGCTACAGCAAAACAAAAAGGGAAAGGAGAATTGGGAAAGGAAAAAAGATATAGAGAAGATTAGTGGAGTATAAGGAGACTGGGTGGGACTGACAGGAAAGGAGAATATCAAATGAATTTTAAAAAACATGGGTATATAAAAATATATCACTGTGAATTCCACCTTCCTGTATATGTAGAAAGCATCAAACATAAATGAATAAATAGATTAATAAAATAGATGAAGGAGAATAATGGGGGGGAAATGAAGGGAAAAAATAAGGTAATGAGAATTGAAAGGGATTAAATTAACAAAAGAGGTAAAAAGCCTTGTACAATGAAAACTCCAACATGCTAAAGAAAAAGAATTAAAGAAGATGTAGAAGATGGAAAGTTCTACCTTGTTCTTGAATAGGTAGAATTAATATTGTCAAAATGACCATGCTACCAAAAGCACTATACAGATTTAATGCAACTCCAATCAATAGCCCAATGGCATTTCTCATGGAAATAGAAAAAGAAATAAAAATTAATCCTGGAAAAACAAAGAGACCCAGAAGAGGCAAAGCAATCCTTAGAAAAGGAAGGCAGGTGGCATCAATATACCAGACCTTAAACTATTCTTCAGAGGAATAGTAACCAAAGCAGAGTGGTACTGGCACCAAAATAGACAAGTAGACCAATTGTATAGAATAGAGAACACAGAGAGTAACCCACGTAAATACAGTTATCTCATACTAGACAAAGGTACCAAGAAGATATTGGAGAAAAAATAGCCTTTTCAACAAATGGTGCTAGGAAAACTGCAAATCCATATGCAGCAAAATAAAATTAAGACCCTCTCTTTCATCAAGCCCAAAACTCAACTCAAAGTGGATCAAGGACCTAGGAATTAAACCAGAGACCCTGAACCAAAGAGAAGAAAATGTAGGTTCAAATCTTCATCATGTTGGATTAGGCCCCGACATCCTTAATAAGACTATTATAGCATACGAATTAAAACCAAGAATCAATAAGTAGACAGATCAAAAGTGAACAGCTTCTCAGCAAAAGAAACAATCAGTGAGGTGAAGAGAGCCAACATCCTGGGAGCAAACTCTTACCACTCACACCTCACATATAGCCCTCATCTCTAGGGTATATGAAAAACTCAATCTTGACACACATACACAAACCAACACACACACATAAAAAAAAACAAAATCAAAAAAAAAACTCAATCAATACATGGACCAAGGAACTGAACAAGCACTTCTCAGAATATGATATACAACTGAGCAACAAATATATATGAAAAGTTCAACATAGCAATTAGAGAAATACAAATCAAAACTAAGATTTCATCTTACTCCAGCCAGAATGGAAGCTATTATCCATATAAACAATGAGCATTGGCAAGGATGTGGGAGAAAAGGCACAATCATACATTGCTGGTGGGGATTCAAATTGGTGCAGCCAATATGGAAAGCAGTATGGAGAGTCCTTGGAAATCTGGGAATGGAACCACCATTTGACCCAGCTATCCCACTCCTCAATCTATCCCCAAAGGAATTAAAAGCAGCATACTAGAGGGACACAGCCACATCAATATTACAGCAGCACAATTCACAATAGCTTAATTGTGGAGCCAACCTAGAATCCCTTCAGTGGATGAATGGATAAAGAAAAGGTGATATATATACCCAATGGAATATTACTCAGCACTAAAAGAGAATAAAAACTTTGTGCTTGCTAGTAAATGGATGGAGTTGGAGAATATTATGTTAAGTGAAGTTAGCCAATACCCAAAAAAACAAATGCCAACTATTTTCTCTGATATATGCAGAGTGACTCACATTGGGGTGGGTAGGGAGAGCATGGGAGGATTAGATTAATTCTAGATAGGGAAGAGGTCTGAGAGAAAAATGGAGGGGGAAGGGGATTAGCAAGGATGGTGGAATATGATCAACAACATTATTCAAAAACACATGTATGAAGATTTGAATTTGGTGCCAATATACCTTATATACAAACAGATATGAAAATTGTGTTCAATAAGAGTTGTAATACAGAAAGGAATGAGTACATGTAGAATGGCATAAATTAGCATGAATATACTTTATATACAGAGGAATGAAAAATTGTGCTCTGTGTGTAATAAGGGTTGTAATGCATCACACTGTTGTCATGTATTTAAAAAATAAATAAATTTTTTTAAAAAGAAAGATATTATAACCAGTTGGGGACACAATAAGCCTTCAGGGTAAAAATTGTAACACCTTCAAAACACAGAGATGAAAGGGAAGAGCCATAAAAAAAATATGAAAAACCAAGAAGAATGTGCCCCAAACAAAGATGCTACATTATTAGAATTCATGGTCAGAACAGCAGGAGAAATAACAGAGAAGGAGTGGAGGAGGTACATAACTTTCTGTGAATTAAAGGATGATATAAGAGCAAATACAGGCAACATAGGATCATTTTGATAAAGAGTCACATAAGTAAATACAGAAAGCAAAAGTTTCCTTCAATAAGGAGATAGAGATTCTGAAAAAAACAAACAGAGATCCTTGAAATGAAGGAAACAGTAAACCAAATTAAGAACTTAATAGGAAGCATCTCCAACAGAATACATCACTTGGAAGACTGAACCTCCGACATTGAAGGCAAAATATATAATCTTGAAAAAATAAAGTTGACCCCAGTGAAGATGGTAAGAAACCATGAGCAGAAGATTCAAGAATTATGAGATAACATGAAAAGAGAAAATTTTAACAACTATTGGGATAGAGGAGGGCATAGAGGTCCAAACTACAGAAATGGACAATCTATTCATTGAAATAATATAGTAAAAATGTCCAAACATGTAGAGTGAATTGGAAAATCAAATAGAAGGAGACTACAGGACAACAAATGAACAAAATAACAACAGATCCACACCAACGCAAATCATAATAAAAAACACATAACATACAGGGAAAACAGAGTATTTTAAAAGCCACAAGAGAAAGGAATCAGATTATATATGGGGAAAACAAATCAGGATCTCTGATTTCTCAACAGAGAACCTGAAAGCTACAAGATGCTGCAACAACATATACCAAGCTCTGGAAGAAACAGATGCCAACCAAGAATCATACCCAGAAAAATTAAATTTTGATTAGCAATTGAATTTTGATTTAGATGCTATTTTTATGCTAAAATAAAAACCTTCCATGATACACAAAAGTTAAAAGAATTTACAACTAGAAGGCCTGCACTACAGTACATCCTTAGTAAAATATTCCATGAGGAGGAAATGAAAATTAGAAAAGGAAAGAATCACTCTAAAGAAAAAAACCCATCAAAGAGAAACCAAATCAAGTTAAATACCAAAAATAACTGGGAATACAAATCATGTCTCAATAATAACCCTGAATGTTAATTTGCAAAACTCAGCAATCAAAAGACTGGCAGACTGGATTTAAAAACAAGACTCAACAATATGCTGCCTCCAAGAGACTAATCTCATAGGAAAAGACACCCACAGACTGAAGGTGACAGGTTGGAAAGAAATATATCTCTTGGGCTGGGGCTGGGGCTCAGTGGTGGAATGCTCACATAGCACATGTGAGGCCCTATGTTATATCCTCAGCACCACATAAAAATAAATAAATAAAATAAATGTATTGTTTCAATCTACAAAAAATATTTAAAAAAATACCACTCACATGGACTGTGGAAGCAAGCAGGGGTTTCCTTCCTTATATCAAATAATGAGGACTTCAAGTGAAAGTTAATGAGAAGGGATAAAGGAGGACCTTTCATACTGCTTAAGGGAACCATTCACCAACAAGACATAAAAATTAGAAATATTTATGCCCCAAACAATGGAGCATCTATGTTCAAACAAACTCCTCTCAAGTTTAAGGGTCAAGTAGACCACAAGACAATAATTCTGGGTGACTTTAATGAGAAGGGATAAAGGAGGACCTGTCATACTGCTTAAGAGAAACATACAACAACAAGACATAAAAAATAGAAATATTTATGCCCCAAACAATGGAGCATCTATGTTCAAACAAACTCCTCTCAAGTTTAAGGGCCAAGTAGACCACAAGACAATAATTCTGGGTGACTTTAACACACCTCTTTTACCACTGGAGTGATCATCCAAACAAAAGCCAAACAGAAAATACAGAACTCAATAATACAATCAATAACTTAGATTTAACTGACATACATCGACTATTTCATCCTTCAACAGGCAAGGACACTTTCTTCTCAGCAGCAAATGGATCCTTCTCTAAAATATGCCATATGTCATGCCAAAAAGCAACTCCAAGCAAATACAGAAAAGTAAAGACACTACCCTGCATTCTATCAGATCATAATGGAATGAAATTAGAAATCAATGATAAAAATAGAAGCTACTGCAACACCACCTGGAGACTAAATAACTTGCTAGTGAATGAACAATGGGTTGCAAAAAACATCAAAAAGGAGATTTCAAAATTCTTAGAGGTGAATGAGATCACAGATACAACATATCAAAATCTCTAGGACACTATGAAGACATTACTAAGAAGAAAGTTCATTGCATAGAGTTCATTCCTTAAAAAAAGAAAAAGTCAAATAAATGACCTAAAATTATATCTCAAAGCCCTAGGGAAAAAAAATGAATCAACACCAAAAGCAATAAAGGACAGAAATAATTAAAATCAGAGCTGAAATCAATAAAATTGAAAAAAAAGAAGCAATTAAAAATTGACAAAGTGACTGGGAATTGAACTGCCATTTGACCGAACTATCCCACTCCCCGATCTATACCCAAAGGACTTAAAAACAGCACACTACAGTGACACAGCCACAATAATTTTAGCAGCACAATTCACAATAGCCAAACTGTGGAGCCAACCTAGATGCCCTTCAGTGGATAAATGGATAAAGAAAATGTGGCATCTGTACACAATGGAATATTACTCAGCAATAAAACAGAATAAAATCATGGCATCTGGAGGTAAATGGATGGTGTTGGAGAATATAATGCTAAATGAAGTTAGTCAAACCCCCCAAAACAAATGCTGAATGTTTTCTCTGATATAAGAAGGCTGACTATACTGGGGTAGGGAGGGGGAGCATGGGAGGATTAGATGAATTATATTTAGGTCAGAGGGATGGTAAGGGAGGGGGCGGGGATTAGCAAGGATGATGGAATATGATGGACATCATTATCCATCGTACATGTATGAAGACATTAATTGGTGTCAACCTACTTTACAGAGATGAAAAATTGTGCTGTACATGTGTAGTAAGAAGTATAATACATTTTGCTGCCATATATTTTTTATACATTAATTAATTTTTTTAAAAATTTTCAAAATGAAAAGTTGGATCTTTGAAAAAATTAAATACACTTGATAAACCCTTATCCATACTAATGTAGAGAAAGAGAAAATACTCAAATTACTAAAAACCATGATGAGAAATAAAATATCACCATGAACACTAGAGAAATACAGAAGATAATTAGAAATTATTTCGAAAATTTGTACTAAAATAAAACAGAAAATACTGAAGACATCAACAAATGTCTACAATCATATAATTTAACCAAACTGAATGAGGATGACATACACAAGTTAAACAGATCATTTTAAAGCAATGAAATAGAAGACACCACCCAAAGCCTACCAACCAAGAAAAAAAAAAAACAGGAAAAAAAAGCCCATGCCTCAATCGATACAAGACCATTAAAGAAGAACTAACACCAATACTCATGAAATTATTTTGTAAAATAGAAAACAAGGGAGCACTTCCAAACTCATTCTATGAGGCTAAAATCACCTTGATTTTAAAATCAGACAAAGACACAAAGAAAGAAAACTTCAGACCAATATCTCTAAAAAACAGATGCAAAAATTCTGAATAAAATTCTTGCAAATCAATTACAAAAACATATCAAAAAAGTCATGCACCATGATCAAGTGGGATTCATCCCCATGTAGCAAGGTTGGTTCAACATAGAGAAATCAATAAATGTAATTCGTCACATCAGTAGATTTAAAGATAAAAATCATATGGTCATCTCCATAGATGCAGAAAAGCATTTTACAAAATACAGCACCACTTCATGTTCAAAACACTGGAAAAACTTGGGATAACAGGAACTTACCTCAACATTGTAAAGGCTATCTATGCTAAGCCTCAGGCCAACATCATTCTAAATGAAGAAAAATTGAAGGCATTCCCTCTAAAATCTGAAAAGAGAGGGATTCCCTCTGTCACCACTTCTATTTAACATAGTTCTTAAAAAACTGGCCTGAGAAATTAGATGAAAGAAATTAAAGGAATAAGTACAGGAAAAGAAGAACTTATACTAGCACTATTTGCTGATAATATAATTCTGAACTTACAAGACCCAAAAAACTCCATGAGAAAACTTCTAGAACTAGAATTCAGCAAAGTAGCAGAATATAAAATCAACACCCATAAGTCAAAGGCATTTCTGTATATCAGTGACAAATCCTATGAAAGGGAAATGAGGAAAACTACCCCATTCATAATATCCTCAAGAAAAATATACCTGGGAATCAACAAAAGAGTTGAAGAATCCATATGATGAAAACTATGGAACACTAAAGAGAAATCAAAGACCTTAGAAGATGGAAAGATCTACCTTACTCTTGCATAAGCAGAACTAATATTATCAAAATTACCTTACTACCAAAAGCACTATACATATTTAATGCAATTCTGATCAAAATTCCAATGGCATTCCTCATGAAAATAGAAAAAGCAATCATGAAATTCATCTGGAAAAAGTAAGAGATTCAGAAGAGCCAAAGCAATCCTTAGCAGGAAAAGTGAATCAGGTGGTATCGCTTACTGGACCTTAAACTATACTAAAGAGCAATAGTAACAAAAACAGCATGGTATTGGCACCAAAACAGGCTGGTAGACCAACCGTACAGAACAGAGGACACAGAGACAAACCCACAAATTTACAACTACCTTATATTAGACTAAGGTGCCAAAAACATGCACTGGAGAAAGGATAGCATCTTCAACAAATGGTGCTGGGAGAACTGTAAATCCATATGCAACAAAATGAAATTCACCCCCTATATCTCACCATGCAAAAAATTAACTCAAAATGAATCAAGGACCTAGGAATTAAGCCAGAGACTCTGCATCTAACAGAAGCAAAGATAGGCCCTAATCTTCATCATGTGTGATTAGGCCCCAACTTCCTTAATAAGACTCCTATAGCACAAGAATTAAAACCAAGAATCAACACATAAAAGAAATTCAAACTAAAAAGTTTTTTTCAAAAAAAAAAAATTAGAGAGCCTACATCCTAGGAGCAAATCTTGACTCAACACACATCAAATAGAGCACTAATCTCTGGGATATATAAAGAACTCAAAAATATTAACACCAAAATAACAAATAACCCAATCAACAAATGAGCCAAGGACCAAAACAGACACTTCTCAGAAGAGGATATACAATCAATCAACAAATATATGAAAAAATGTTCATCATCTCTAGCAATCAGAGAAATGCAAATAAAAAGTAAGATATCATCTCACTCCAGTAAGAATGTCAGCTGTTATGAAGACAAACAACAGCAATGGTGGTGAGGATCTGGGGGAAAAGGTACACTCATACATGCTGGTGGGACTCCAAATTGGTGCAGCCATATGGAAAGCAGCATGGAGATTCCTTGGAAATCTGGGAATGAAACCACCATTTGACCCAGCTATTTCTCTTCTTGGAGTTACCCAAAGTACCTAAAAACAGCACACTACAGGGACACATCCACATCAATGTTTAAAGCAGCACAATACACAATAGCTAAACTGTGGAGCCAACCTAGATTCCCTTCAGTGGATGAATGGATGAAAAACATGTGGCACGTATACACAATGGAATATTACTCAGCACTAAAAGAGAATACAAACATTGCAGTTGCCAGTAAATGTATGGGGTTAGAAAATAATATGTTAAGTGAAGTTAGCCAATCCCCCAAAAAACAAATGCCAAATATTTTCTTTGATATATGGGGGTGACTCATAGTGGGGTAGGGAGGAAGATCATGGAAGGATTAGATTAATTCTAGATAGGGAAGAGGGATGACAGAAAAATGGAGTGGGAAGGAGATTAGCAAGGATGGCGGAATGTGACAGTTATCATTATACAATGATATGGTCGACATCATTATTCAAAATACATGTAGAAAGACTTGAATTGGGTGTCAACATACCTTATATACAAAGAGATGAAAAATTGTGGTATATATGTGTATTAAGAATTGTAATGCAGAAAGAAATGAGCTCATGTATAATGGCATAAATTGATGTGAACATACTTTATACACAGAGATATGAAACATTGTGCTCTATGTGTTTAATAAGGACTGTAATGCATTCCACTGCTATTGTGTATTAAAAAATAATTAATACAATATATATAATTAAATCATGACATGAAAACATCTAAAAGAAAGAAATTGTGAGATAGGATGCAAGTGGTGCTACACAACTCATATATCCAGTGGTCTAGAGACTGAGGCAGGGGGATCACAATTGTGAAGCTGACCCCAGCGACTGAGTGAAACCCTGCCTAAATTTTAAAAAAGTAGGCAATAGTAATTTTTAAAAAATTAAATTTAGAAATAACTTTAAATTTTTAAAAATTTTTAAGTAAAAATTTAAAAAGGGCTGAGGATATAGTTCAGTAATAGGACATGCTGGAAATTCCATCCAGAAATAACCATTTCTGGCAATCAGCCACATTTTGTTTGCCATATTGCATACAGTTTGACCAATACTATGAAACACCTTGTCAGTTTTATATCGATGTCACATAAATGTCACATTTCACATATAAGAATATTTTTAAAAGGACACCTGCAGAATTTGAAAAAAAATGCAAATACAGATCAGCACATAAGAGACAGAATGATAAAATTCCTTCTTATAAAGATGGCCACTTTTCTCGGGTTCATCTAGGACCACACCCCATCAAAATTTCACTGTGGTTTCCTTTTCATTGAAGAAGGAACCAAAGCAAACAGTTTCAAAATTTACCATGGCAGAAGGGGAGTGAGATCAAGGGTCCCAGTTTATCCCTAGAAGGGATTTGCCAGCATGATCTGCAAACTGTGGTTGCTAACAGTTGAGCTCCTCTCTAGCCAGTCCCTGAGGGTAGACAGGACAAATGCAGTCCACCCAGCAGTCCTGTCTGAGCCCTCTCCCCCCCTACCTCAGTAATGACTCCAGTCCTGACCAGTTCTTTCTGGAAGGAGTATGTTCAGGCACTCAGGGTCCCAACATTTTTTTTTCTATTCCAGGGACTCCATCCTAACCCACCAAGCTTTGGGAGCAATGGCAACTGTGCATGTGCGAATCACCCTGGATCAAAAACAAGTGGCTTCACATTGGCTGCAAGCACTTCCACGGACTACTATCACCCCCCCACACACACCGCAGAGTGAAGGAAAAGGATGAAAACCACAGCTCCCTGTTTCTTTCTAGAATAGGCTCACACCACCTTCTTGCAGTGAGCACAGGCAGCCTAGGTTCTAACCAATTGCATCAGGAATTCAGTCACCAGCCAAGTAGAAGAGTTTCTGCAGCCTGAACCCAGCTGTGGGAAAGGCTCCTATCAAACAGGTGAAGGAACTAGTCCTCCAATGACATAGATATGGAGCAAGAGACATGCTTATGACATGGTGCTAGAATATAAGCTTAGTGCAGACATTTTTTTTTAAATAGCATGGAGTTCTTTAAAAGCTAACAGAGTAACAACCACTCTGGACGCGTTTCCAAAGGAACTTGAACCAGTGTCTTAATAAATGGCTGCATGCCCATCGCTACTCCAGGATCCACAGGAGCCAAGAGGAGAGAACATCTAAAGTGGCTTCTGGATAAGGAGACTCCTCCCAGTCACAGGGACATCACCTACTCCCCTGAGAAACTACTTCCCTTAAATGCACCTGCTAATAGGTCCACAGGTGGCTGATATTTACCAGATGCTCAAGAGACCTCAGATGTGCCAGGTGTGGGATCCCTGTGTCAGGCAGAGACAAAACAGGACCAGGGAAATATCACAGAGGGCATGAGACCCCTGGGACATGCAGTCCACAGCGGGGATACTCAGCCCAAAGACATTCTGACAATGTTTCTGGGCTGGGAGAGGAAGGGAAAAATACACACACGGGCGCGTATGTGTGTGCGCACACACACACACACACATTTTTACAAATGTCAAGTGGTTTTCAGTGTACTTTACTCTCGTGTGAAATGCTCAAACAGAAAACAAAACTTTTGCTTCTTATTTTATTACACTGGGGAGGAAAATTGTCGCTGGAAATGGGGACAGGGGACTTGAATTTTAGGAATTCATTCATACACGTGTGAAGGTTTCATCTGGGAGACGGGGTTCTGGATCTGACATTCTGCTTCCCTTACATTTAGAACATTCAGGGGGACCCAGGCAGGAAGCCCACACCTGTAATCCCAGCCACTCGGAAAGCTGAGGCACAAGTTCAAGGCCAGACTCAGCCTCTGTCTCAAGCTAAATGATAAAAAGTACGAGGGATGTAGCTCCCTGGTAAAGGAGCATTGCATTCAATCCACTATGCGCCCCCCACCCGCCTCCCAAAAAGAAAAGAAAAGCTCAGGAGGAAGAAAAACCTGAGACCCCTGCAGATCCCAGCCCCATGGGTAGGAAAAGGGCCATGGTTCCAACACTCTGAAATCCACCACAGAAGAAATTCAGGGGAGAGACTTGAGCTGCCAATTTGTACAGGAGATACCCATGTGTTCAATAATAAGAATAAAAAGAATCCAACATCTTTAGAAATCCGAGAAATGTAAACTAAAACCCTATCAGATAGAAAGTTAAATAGTATCAATGAAGATAGGAAACACACGAATTCTAAGAGTTTAACTGCTTCTTAACTATTTGTGGAAACTGTTTTGCTGTTAAAGACACATGATAGTCCCCCGCCGCAGGGACTTGCTGCAATCAGTTTATAAGACCAGGATAATACATTAATAGTCATGGGATATTCAGCTTAAAAATAGTATAAAATACCATGGGTAAGTTTTACACGGGTGCCATATGCAGGTGGTATTATGTATAACTATGAAGCACTAATAAACAATCCAGGATGCTTTACTCTAAACGGAAGCATCCAGTCCTAAAATTCATCCACAAAGTTAAATATATGTAAACTTAACCAAAAAACTTTTGAATTTTAAGAGCAAAAAATTATAAGAGGAAAAAAAAGGATTTATTATCTAACATGTTCACTGTGAAGCTGTACTATTACAATTGTCACCAAGGAATCACGACGTCAACAAAGTCCACCCAGGAACCCATGAAGATGTAAAAATCATACACTTAATTGCAATGCAAAAGTCATTATCAATCAAACCCTAACCAGGCCAACCTCAGCAATTTAGCTAGACCCTCGGTCAGAATAAAAAGTAAAAACTACCAGACTCATAGCTGAGTGGTAAAGCACCCTTCTGTTAACTACCAAACAAACAAACAAACAAAAACCAAATAAAGTCCACAGGAATAAGCGAGGTCCCTGTAAACCTCAGCTACCCTCCTGTAGGAAAACCATGTTTGGAGGTTTGATTATTCTTATTTATTTATTTATTTATTTATTTATTGGTATTTAACACAGAGGCCCTCGACCACGGAGCTCCATCCCCAGTCCTATATTGCATTTTATTTAGAGGGAAGGTCTCCCTGAGTCTATAAGTGCCTCGCCAACTTGCCCAGGCTGGCCTTGACCTCGCAATCCTCCTGCATCAGGCCCCCTGCCCCAGCCACTGGGATGAGAGGTGTGCGCCATCTCCTGACTTGGAGATTGGATTTCTAGTGGTCCCACCTGTCAATCACCACAGCCCGGGAAGACTCTGGGTAGTTGCGCTCACCTGCCACACAGGACTCCCCTGCAGGGGCTGAGGCTGCCCCTGGGGATGGGGAGGCTGTGCGGGGTCTCCGCCACTGTCACGCTCCCCACCAGGCTGGCCAGGGGGACTGAGGGGCGCTCTCCCCGAGGGGCTAAGGCCTGTGGACGCAGAGAGCGCCGAGAGTTGGGGTTGGGATCGGCCAGCTCGGGTTCCCCCCACAGCCAATCCCGCCAGACGGCCTCCCTGCCCGGCCTCCCTTTCAAGCCTCCATGTCCAGGTACTAGGTGTCACTACACACTCACCATTTCCTGGTGCCCAGCAGCCAAGCCTGCCCTGGAGAGCTTTGGCCCCTGCATGGCAGGGCCACCCGGGATCCTGGGCATGGAGCGAACCCTGGAGTCCAACTGCAGGAATCATGAAACCGCAAACCCAGCAAATATAAATCCCATCTCAAGCCAGAAGCCCGCCCCCTGCTCGCTGCCTGCGCTCAGGACTGGACAACGCTCAACACAGGGGGTTCTGATTGGACAGGGCATCAGTCAGTCTCCGTTCTGCCCAGTCTGAGTCCTGGGAGCCTTCTTTTTGAGTGACAGGGGGGCAGTGATATCTGCTCCAGGCAAGGAGGAAACCAGAATGGCAGGGTTTTTTTTTTTTCTTTTTTCTTTTCCTTTTGAGGTCTGGGCATTGGGTCAGGGTTAGGGTGACCAGAATTCTAAGTTCTGTTGGGTTGTGATGTTAGGAAATTGAAGTCAATTTTTAAAAGTTTCATCACCTGGGCCTCCTCCTGCAGCAAGACCTCCCAGAACATCTTCAGGATGCTGACTTGTCCTCTGTTCATCTATGCAAAATTCTCCAAGCAGAACTGGCCTTTCTTTCTGATTCTTGACAATCCCCTGGATCTCAGGCAATGGGATCCTGCCTCCTCCAAAAACCAGATACATCCTGCCCAGATGTGTATCCTTAGTATCAGCTGAATACTCTGCACTTGACAAGAAAAAAAAAAAAAAAAAAAAAACAGACCCTACCTGCTTGTCTTGATGCAAACAAAGACAATGTGTTTCCAAAAAGAGCTCCACATCTTGTCCCCCCAATTCAGTGGGGCAAAAAGTCACATAATACAGAGAAGACTTCTCCTTAAGAGGGGCTCAAGGGTCTCTCTCTTTAAGGAAAAACAATTTGCTTTTGATTGGGAGTCCAAGAAAGCCAATTCCAGGTTTCCCTAATTTTGTAAATAACTCCATAGACTCAAATGCACCCTGCTCTTCTCTGCCTTACTTAACAGTGAAGGTCTCGAGATTACCTGCCCCTGGGTCCTCTGCACCTGCAGATGAATGGGAGGGGAGTCCTTTCTACTCATGCAGTGCCCTGTACCTCCACGTTTCCATAGGCTCCAACACCTTTGGCAGCATCCAATGGGGGAGCCGTTTAAAAAATTCTGGAATGTACCTAAAGACATTTCCTCATCCGGCTATGATGCTATCAATTTGGTCCCATTGTCCTTTTCAGTACTTTTTTATCTTTTTATGTTTTATTGGTTATTCTTAGATATATATGACCATAGAATCCATTGTGGTAAACTTATCCAAACATAAAATATACCTTATTCTCCTTAGGACCCCATTCTTGTGAGTGGGCATGATGGGTAGATTCACTTAGGTATTTTCATATAATTAAATAGAAACATTATGGGCACTTCATGCTACTGTCTTTTCTGTTCTTATCTCCCCTCCCTTCCTGTTGCTCCCCTTTGTCTCATCTACAGAACTTCTCTTCTTGCCCCCCACCTTCCTTGTGATATATATATATATATCCCATGTCATGGAAAACATGTGACCTTTGGTTTTGGGGAATTTCCTTATTTTACTTTAGCATGATAATCTCTAAATCCATTCACTTACTGGCCAATGTTATGAAGTCATCCTTTTTAAAAACTGAGTAATATTCCACCATGTATATATACCCCAATTTCTTTATCTATTCATCTGTTGATGGGCATTTAGGCTGGCTCCATAGCTTAGCTAGCCTGAGTTTTTCTCTCATAAACATTGATGTGGCTGTGTCCCTGCAGTATGCTGATTTTATCCTCTAGATTTATGTTGAGGAGTAGGATAACTGAGTCAGAGTGTGGTTCCAGTGTTAATTTCTTGAGGAATCTCCATCCTGCTTTCCAGAGGGGTTGCACCAATGTGCAGTTTATCCAACAAGGTGTGGACATTCCCTGTCCCCCACATCCTCACCAATTTATTGTTATTGTATTCTTGATAATTGCCATTCTGACTGGAGTAAAAGAGAAGCTCAGTGCAGTTTTAATTTGTATTTCCCTAATTGCTAGATATGTTGCCTTTTGGTATTTTTATTTTTAATATTTTTTCTAGTTGGAGTTGGACCCAATACCTTTATTCTATCCATTTATTTTTCTCTGGTGCTGAGGATGGAACGCAGGGCCTCGCACATGCTAGGCAAGCACTCTACAGCTGAGCCTCAGCCCCAGCCCTCATTTTCAGTATTTTTTACTTTTACTTCTCAGTAATAGCAGCCCAGTTATTTGGGGGACCAGTTTTGCTGAATTTGTGAAATGGGAACATTTCTCTTGAAGGAAGACTGAGAAGGTCAAGCCACATGCCCAGGATTCCAGGGAGGAGCAGTACACAGTTGTCTTGCCCAGGATGCGGAGACGATTATGTGGCTGAGAAGAGGGAAACAGCCAAGGACCCACTGGGGCCAGAACCCCTTCTTCCCCCATGAGGGAAATGATTAATTATTCTTGCTGTTAGTTTTCTTAACCAAAATGAGAAATTTTCCTAATCTACCAGTGCCAGTAAGTATAGGTTCCTGGATGGAGCTCAGATTTGTCTTGAGAGGAGGAAAAGTGAATAACCAACCCAGTGGTTCCAATAACCAATAAGCTAGACCTTGGGCTCCTTGGGGGCAAAACACTGGGTTTTTACCCAATAATTAACAATCCAACAGCACCCGACACTCAATTAAAGGGGGATGGAGTATTGGATGGGTGGGTGTAGGGGTCTGTGGGTGGCCAGCTGCAGGAGTTTGCCTCTGGGGTGCATTCCTTGCAAATGGGAGGTTTTTCAACACCAATGAGATAAACAAAGTGGTGAGAACACTGGCAAAACCCTCTGCAATATTCTAGCCAGGAAAATTCATAAACACTTTAAAAGCATCTTAATGTTTACCCTGAGTCAAATGTGCCTCAATCCGAATGAAACCATTTGAAATGAGTTGTCAACATGAAAAGTTTCTGAAATCTGCTGGTTTGTGGATCACTGCAAATCCATATGAGTCCATGGCTAAATACATAAGTAAAAATAGAAATCTAATAACGAGCATTTTCTTAAAACTTCCATCCTGGAAACACTGCCCTGTTTGTTTTGATAACTAAATGATCATTTAATCATTCCTCTAGCAACACTTGAGGTCCATTAAGAACTGTGGAACACATCTGGTTGGGACAAAAATTCTGGGATACCAAGAAGAAAGATACTCTGAACCTCAAAGGAAAAGATTCATAAATCACCAGAATGCAGGAATGCTCACAAAATATTCGAAATTAAAAACAAGGGACTGGGGTTTTGACTCAGTGACAGAGCACCTGCCTAGCACCTGTGAGGCACTGGGTTCAATTCTCAGTACCACATGAAATTGAAATATATAAAATAAAGGTATACTGTCCAACTAAAAATATTTTTAAAAAATAAAGATCAGATTTACAAAAAAAGCAACTCCCTGCAATGCAGCATTTCTCCTAGACCAGCTTCCTGGACCCCTAAATACTAGCATGATGTGAGCAAGCTTAGAAAAATGGGTGAGAAATTACAGAAGTCTGATCTGGCCCCATCTCTAGTCCAGCCCCACTTAAATGTCCCTCTCCAAATAGCAACCCCTCAGACCACGTATTTGCTGTCTGTCTCTTTAGGGCTTTCTCACATTTTTTCCTTTCTTTTTTTCTGTTCTGCTGGGGATTGAACTTGGGACCTTGTGCATTCAGGGCAAGCACATTAACGACCTCACTGAATCCCCGGCCCCTAACCTTTTTTTCCTGAATATGTATCTTGCTTTTCTAAATAGGTGTATCCATGCGCCTGACAAGTGCAGTTCTTTTCTGCCATGAAGACCAAGGAACCTACTTTTCCTTAGCTGATGTCCCTCTCTCTCCTGGGAATCCCTTCCCATCACATAACCTCTCGCAGCCAGAGTCAGACTTGAGCTTTGGAATTGTGTGGGGTTTTTATTGTTTGGGTTCTGATATCACATACATCACTGGAGACAGGTAACCAGCAGCTTTGCATTTTTTTATAAGCAAAGGATAAGGCTTGGTAGCACATGTCTGTAAGGTCAGGCATTTGGGAGGCTGCTTCAGGAAGATCACAGTCTGAGGCCACAGTTGGCCTCTTAGCAAGACCCTGCCTCAAAATAAAATATTCAAAGTTCTGACACTGGGTGAGTCTTCATGAACAAAAAAGGGTCAGAATTCCTGTTTCCACAGTCTCCCCTTAGGATGCTGTGTGTAGGTATGTGACTGTTACCTTCCAACAGGACCTAGAGCAGTTGCTGGTGTCCACCTGTATTAATAAATGGATCAAATACAGTGAGTAAATAAGTAAAAGCAATAAAGACACTGTAGCTGGTTGTGATCCCAGGGATATGTAGGTTATGTTGTGTTTCTTGGTTCTTGTGTTCTTGCAAAAGAGGATTTTTAGATAATACATAAAATGTAATCAAAGTAGAGCAAAACTTATTGGCCCAGAAGTCACCATCAAGAGGGGGGAGGAAAACAGTGAGGCTTCTCTGACATCTCTAGGCCTCACACCCGCTTTGCTCCTCAAGTTTATGGGAGATTCTGTGCGTGATTCCAGAATTCTGCCCATCGACCAGTTCCTACTCTTAACTGGCAGTAGGATGATATTGAGTTTTTAGGTTCCTACTCCACATGGTCTTGTCCAGAGACACCAAAGCAAAACCTGTGTGTGTGTGTGTGTGTGTGTTTGCGAATTTTACTATAATAAAAATTTGATTATGGCAGCTTTTATGAAACCAAACAACAACAAGTGTTGGCGAGGATCTGGGGAAAATGGTACACTCATACACTGCTGGTGGGACTGCAAATTGGTGCAGCCAATAGGGAAAGCAGTATGAAGATTCCTTGGAAATCTGAGAATGGAACCACCATTTTACCCAGATATCCTGTGGAGCCAACCTAGATGCCCTTCAGTGGATGAATGGATAAAAAAATATGCGTCATATGTACACAATAGAATTTTATTGAGCAATAAAAGAATAAAATCATGTGTGTGTGGGAGATTATGGTCTTGTTCTCTTGGTTTCTGACTTGTAGGGAATAGAGATTTCCTGAGATTCTCACCAGTTTCTTCACCTTTGTCAAAGGGGTATGGCAACTTACTTCTGTTTCTTGCTATCTAACTTTTGTGGTTTTCCAAAATGAGGTATGAGGTAGAAGTGGATTTTAAGTGGATATTTTTAATGTAGGAGTTCACTAATTACTATTAGAAGCAACAGATGAGCTCAGAGCAGTAATACAATTTAATATCATCAGTTATTTATGTGCATAAGAAAATAAGTAGCAAACATAAAATTAAAGACAGTTCTAATGACCATAATGTCAAAAGCAAAATATTTGGGAATTTTTCAAGAAATGTGAACACTTGAACATTTAACATGGCTTGTTTTTAGAAAATATAACATTATCCCTAAGCCACCTTCTTTTTTGTGGTGACCTTAACTCATACAAAAAAATGATAGGAATTACAAACTTTCCCCTGTGATCCTGAGGACAGGAGTTAGGTATGGTCTACCAGTGAACTCTATCATCATCCCATTTTTATTTTTCTTTGAGATATGGTCTTGCCAAGTTAGTGAGGCTAGACTCAAAGTTGTGACCCTCAAGGCTTGGCTACCAGGGCAGCTGGGGTTACATGCATGTGCCATCACAACCCTGGTAAGCATTCGTCTTTTTTGTTTTCTTTAGTTGTAGTGGACAGAGTACCTTTATTTCATATATTTATTTTTATGTGGTGCTGAGGATTGAACCCAGTGCCTCACATGTCCTAGGCAGGTGTTCTAACACTGAGCCCCAGCCCCAGGGATTAAATTCTTGACTTTCATATTACAGGTTGGCTCAGGATAATATCTAGGTTTGCAAATGTAAATAATGTTCCCATTTTGTGAGTAAAAGGTAGAGGCCACAATGAGAGAAAATGTCTATCCTTATCCTTGGAAGAGGGAACATCGAATGTGGATTCACCTGCAACTTAGTATTTGAGGATTTCCCAGAAATTAAAAATATAAGCAAAAGAGACATGAGGTCAAGGCTCTGAGGAAGGGGGACTAGGTATTTTAACTTGTGAGGCATCAGACTGAGAAATACAATGCTAAGCTAGATGGGTAAGGAGAATAGGGTCCCTCACATTTAACTGTAGGATCAGGATCACAGAAGATATGTAAGAAAATAAACCATTTTCTGGTACATTTTTAAAAGATGATCATGGGTAGAACTTAGTCAAAAGTCATCATTATCACACCACACCCACATGCCCACACACATTACATCGCTTTTACCTTTTCCTCACTTTAGCAGTCAAGCCAACATTCACTCCTCAAGGTGCATCCTTGCATGAAGAAAAAGGAATGAGCAATAGTACCCTGGGGATCACAATGGGCAGATCTTTGCCTAACTTATGGCAGAAACTAGCAAAGGAATGGCAGAGTTCAGGAACATCTGTCTCTTTTCTCTCACAAACAAATAACGAGAGATTTCAATTATAAATTGATGGATGAAGTAAACTTGGGAGTATTGGGCCAAATATTTGGAACACTGAAAATATTAATGCTCAGCAGCCTAATGTCTTATTTCTTTTTTATATTTGTTTTTGTTTTTAATGCTGTGGATTGAGCCCAGGGGCACTCAACCTCTCAGCAACATTCCTGATCTTTTTTTTTTTTTTTTTTTTGTAATCTTGATAGAGACAGGATTTCACTGAATTGCTTAGTCCTTTCCTATGTTTTTGAGGCTGACTTTGTATCAGCCTCCAAAGACACTGGGATTACAGTCATGCACCACCACACCTTGCTAATGTTTTATTTCATTATTTTCACAAGAGCAGTTTTTCATGTAATATAACCTAGTGAATGCTCTCAAAATATTGCTCTTTGTGAAAGATTCAAAGAGAGAGCTTATTAACTTTATGTTAACAAATTTAAAGAATATGATTTTTCTTATGCCTTGGCTTCTTTTCACTTGATAAAATCAGGTTTGGACATAGTTTTCTAGTTTCTTTATTCTTATTTTTTTGGGGGGGAGTATACTAGGGATAGGTCCCACTATCACTCAACCACAAAGTCACTTCCCCAGTCATGTTTAATTGTTTTTAGAAACAGGGTCTCACTGAGTTGTATAGGTCCCTATTAATTTGCTGAAGCTGTCTTTGAACTCGTGAATTTCCTGCCTCAGCCCCCCAAGCCTTTGGGATTGCAGGTATGTGCCCCCCACTCCCAGTTTCTTCATTCTGTTGTAGTTGTTGCTTTCTTTTGTTACATAAATTCAAGTTGAATAACAGTATGTTTAACAATACAGATATATAGAAAAGCCAGTGATGTAGGTAAGCAATTGAACATATCCACCAGAAAGAATATTATATATTCACCATGGTGTATTACTCAGCCATCAATACAAACTCCTCTAATGGTCAGCAAAATAGATGAAATTGGATGATGTCATGCTAAGTGAAGAAATACACAATAGTGTCACATCTCATATGTTAACTAATATAATATCATGTGCAAGTACAATAGTGATTAGTATGGCTGGGGAGTGTGTGGGGGCATCAAGGGCAGAAGAGGGTGTTTAGATATTATGAATACATGGATATGCATATATATAAACATCACACTGAATCCCATAAGTATGTGCAATTGCTATGTGATGATAAAACCCATCATCTCTCATAATTATTCAATTCTGCACTAAGAACACAATCCTGCTGTCTTTTGGAATTTCCAGTATATGATGCAATATTATTGATGATGCTCCCTGATAACAACCAGGCTCTTCCTACACATTCATTCTATTTTTTTCCAGGCACTGAACATAGAGTATACAATGTATTTCTGCATCTGGAATCATCTCAATTAGCCTAAAGTCCTCCAGCTTGTCTGTGTTATTGGAGAATATTCTTTTGTTTCTGGAGTTTGGACCCAGGGTTGCCTTACCAGTGAGAGAGATCCACCATCATTTTCTTTTTCAGTTTTAAGACAGAATGTTACCAAACTACTAATGCTGGCCTTCAAATTTTGGCAACACTGCCATATACATCATCCTTATTTTAAAGTTGAGTCATAAGTGAGGTGTGGAGGCACATTTCTTTTGTCATGCTAGGTATTCGATAGGCTGAGGGAGGAGAATCACTATCTTGGAGCCAGCCTTGCATCTTGGTGACACCCACTGCACCTTAAAAGACCTTGTCTCAAAATAATTGTAAAAAAACTGAAAAGGTTATATATGTATGTTGATATATTTGTGTGTAAACACAATGATAAATCTCTCTTTCTTTATTATCTGTAATATACCATAGGTTCTTCTTCCTGAGTTACTCTGTAGAAATTTAGGTTGTGGATAGTATGGTGGTTTACTTGGGAGGGTAGATATTCCTAAAAATGGATTTTATTTCTTTCAATTGTTGAAGTGGTTAATGTCAGCTGTCCATTTGAGTGGATTGAGATACCCAGAGAATTGATGTGGAAGACCTCTGCAGGTGTCTGTGAGTGTGCTTCCAGAAGGCTGAGTCAGAAAGCATGGGGAATACCTGTAATGAACATGTGTATTGGTGTTCAATAGGTTTGATTAGGAAAAAACCAAGAGAAGCACTGACTTGCTTATGCTCCAAGCTTCTTGAAGTCCCCTTTGTTGACTTGCACCATTGGCTCTACCAGGGTCTTTTTAAAAAACTTTATTTGTTTTAGTTATCCATGACAGTAGAAAGCATTTATATACTTTGATATATCATACATAGATGGGATATAATTTCTCATTTTTCTGACTATACATATTGTAGAATCACATGGGTCACACAGACACATACATAAAATAATAATGTCTGTTTCATTCTCTTTTTCCCACATCCCCTGCCTTCCCCTCCTTTCACTTTCCTCTACCTAATGTAAGTTAATGAGATTCATTTTTTCTTTTGAATTACAATTCTTAATGCACATATATACCACGATTTTTGTATCTTTTTTTATGTAACGTATGTTGACACCCAATTCAAGTCTTCATACATGTATTTTGGATGTATGACACATTCTACCATCCTTGCTAATCCCCATCCCCCTCCCTTTTCCTCCAAGCCCTTTGCCCTATATAGAATTCATCTATTCCTCCTATGCTCCCCCTGCATACTCCACTATAAGTCAGCCCCCTTATGTCAGGGAAACATTCGGCATTTGTTTTTTGTTTTTAGAAGGGGGGGGCATTGGCTAACTCCACTTATTGTCTTCTCCAACTCCATCCATTTACATGCAAATGTCACGATTTTATTCTTTTATTGCTGAGTAAAATTCCATTGTGTATATATGCCACATTTTTTATCCATCTATTGAAGGGCATCTAGGTTGGCTCCATAGTTTAATCTGGCTGTGTCCCTGTAGTATGATGTTTTTAAACCTTTATGCTTAGACTGAGGAGAGGGATAGGTGGGTCAAATGGAGGTTCCATTCCCATATTTCCAAGGAAACTTCACACTACTTTCCAAATTGGCTGCATCAATTTGCAGTCTCACCAGCAGTGTATGAGTGTACCTTTCCCCCACATCCTCACCGACACTTTTTGTTGTTTGTCTTCATAATAGCAGCCATTCTGACTGGAGTGAGATGATATCTTAGAGTAGTTTTGATTTGCATTTCTCTGATTCCTAGAGATGATGAGCATTTTTTTATATTTATTGATTGTATATCCTCTCCTGAGAAGTATCTGTTCAGGTCCTTAGTCCCCTCGTTGATCAGGTTGTTTTATCATCTACCAGGATCATTTAAGTCCTCTGTCCTGGACCACAGCTGCTTCATTTGCTCCCTCATATTGTGAAGCTTCCAGCTTCTTGGACTGAGCTATTACCAGTTTCCCAGTGTTGCCATCCTGTAGGCAAAGATTTGGTGACTATTACTCTCATGATTATGTGAGTAAATATAATAAGCTCCCTTCTGAATACACATGTACATTTTTTACGTATTCTATTTTTCTGAAGAATCCTAAAAATACAGGCATATTCTCGATGTCTAGGTCATATTGCATCTCTAGTTCTAATTTTTTGAAAAACCCCCTTATAGTTTTTTTAATGTCTATTCAAATTTATATTCCTGGCAAGGATGTCCAAGTGTTTCCTTTTCTGCATATCCACTGCAGTATGTGTTACCTACCAATATTTTGAGGAATGAGCCCACAAGCGTGTGGTTATATCTCATTGTGATATAACCTGAAATTATAAAAATTCCAGAAGAAAATAATTTTTTTGACATTGGTGTTGGCAATGGTTTTAGATAGAACATGCTGAGAATGTGCAAGGAAAACAGCTGAGACCATATAAAGATAAAAATGCTTCTATACAGCCAAGGAATCAATCAATAAAATGTAAAAGTAGACTGGGTTAAAGAAAATTCTTGCTACCCCCATGTCTGATAAAAGCTCAACATCCAAAATATATGAAACTTACACAACTCACCAAAAATTAATAAAAATCCCTCATAACCTAATTTAAATATGGTAAAAATACTTAGATTCTGCCCTTTAAAAAGTGTGCAAAGACATATGAAAGTTACTCAAGATCACTTATTAGGCTACATAAAATGATAATTTAGCTTTTCTGCCTCATTTGTTTCACAGGATTATGGGTGCACACTCTCCATCCTTCACAGGGCATCTTGATATCAATTTGCAATATGCCAGGTTCTCATTTTCCCACATTATGCTTCCTCATTATTCCATCTTAATTGCCAAGAAAGTCTCAAGCCTGGAAAACAACAAAATATAGATAAATTGCTAGATAATCATCAACTTTGAAAATTACTTCAGAAATCAATAAATACATTAGTAGACTCAGATGTGAAGAAATATAAAATAGACCTAAAAATTAACATTTAACTTTACAACTGCTGATAAAAATACTTGTAGTTGAGCTGATATGGGAGCACATACCACTAGTCTTCACTACCTCGAGGCCACACAGGAGGAGGATTTAGGCTAAGGAATTTGAGGCCAACCTGGCAAAAACCCAGCTCTAAAAATTGACCCACCAAAAAACCAAATAGTAATCATATTTTTTAAAAGGAGCCTTCACGGGTGATTTCTATGAAACATGTAATAAGGATCAGTAACAATAATTCATGATCACATCTAAATGTAGAAGAAGAAAATTGACTAATTCTTTTTGTAAGGCCAAAAATACCAGCTAACACAGCATAAGAATGGAAATTGCTGACCATCTTTTTATAGATGTTGACGCAGATATTCAAAATCCTTAGCAAACCAAGAACAACAACAAAAAGAATGATTGGACTTCATGACCAAGAGGGACATTATCATATGGGAAGTTTCCAAAAATCATTTTGATAGATCAAAGCTTTTGGCAAATCACTTATCAAATTACTGTAAAACTTATGGCCAATTATGACCAGAGGAAAATTCTTTTTCAATCCACTTAAGGGCAGCTATGAACTGTTTTCATATTTAAAGGTGTGAACTGAAGTGTTTCACAATTTAGTTTTAGAAAAAAAAATGTATGTTTTTCTGACTTCTAAATATTGTTTGAGAATATTAAACAGGATTTTCATCAACAATCAAATAACATATGCAGATGATACTATTATTTCTATAATTTTTAAGCAATTTCTATGAACTAATGAAACATAAGAATTAGTTCAATAATGTCATGGTCAACATTTAATCATTTAAATTATATACAGTAGCAATGAGCAGTGTTAAAATCACCAATATAGGAAAAATAATCTAAATGAAAGTATTAACAAAAGAATTGTTCACTGCAAATAAAAAGTAAAGGTGAAAGTAAAATGCAAAAAAAGATCATGAAAACACAATGGGAAAACTGTAAATATTAAATGATTAAAAGTTTGATTTGGGGTTTTAAGGGTTGATGGGCTTCCTCCAGACTAGCACTCAGGGTGGGGCCAGTCTTCCTCCTCCGGTATGGCCTCACACGGTGCCGAGCTTCCTCCTCTGGTCTGATATATATTCTATATATGTCAATTAAGTTATTAATTATGTTATTGAGCTCTATAGTTTCTTTATTCAACTTTTGTTTGGAAGATCTATCCAGTGGAGAGAGAGGTGTGTTAAAGTCACCCCAGATCATGTTGTGGTCAGTTTCACTCTAGAACTTGAGAAGAGTTTGTTTGAACATAGGTGCGCCATTGTTTGGGGCATATATATTTATGATTGTTATGTCTTGTTGGCGTATGGTTCCCTTGAGCAGAATGAGATGTTCTTCTTTAATTATTTTGATTAACTTTGGCTTAAAGTCTACTTTATTTAATATAAGTATGGAGACCCTGCTTGCTTTCAAGGTTCATGTGAGTGGTATGTTTTTCCCCCATCTTTCACCTTCAGTCTCTCTTTTCCTTAGTTTCCTGGAGGCAGAATATGGTTGGATTTTTTTAAATCCAGGCTACTAGCCTATGTCTTTTGATTGGTGTGTTTAAGCCACTAACATTTAAGGTTACTATTGAGACATGGTTTGTATTTCCAGCCATCCTTGTTTATTTTTTTTTACTTGACTTGAAGTGTTAATTATTGTTTAATTTTTAATTAGTATATACATATAGGATCCAGCATTTTAATTGAATACATGTAATGATCAAATCTGTGCACTTTCTACCTTCTAAAATATCATTTTGATGTTTGAAACCTGTGAACTCTTTTTAGAATGTACACAGTCTAATAATTACTTGTACGGTTCAAACTATGTGCTATAAAACCTAAGAGTTACTTTTCCCTCTTAACTGCTTTTTGGCACTCCTTGCCAACTGTCTCTTAAAACAGATATAAAAAGCTTTTCTCGTTTGTGGTTCTTTGTGATCAACTTTTTCAGCTTCAACATATGAGGGCAAACATACAGGATTTGTGAAATATGAAAAATCACTAGAAAAAGACATTCTCCCATGGTAAATCCAGAAACAAAAATATAAAATTAAATATTGTAAACTATAATCCCAGTGTCTTGGGAGGCTAAGACAGGAGGATGGTGAGTTCAAATCCAGCAACTGCAAGGCCCTGAGCAACTTGGTGAGATGCTGTCTCTAAATAAAATACAAAATAGGAGTGGGGATGTGGCTCAATGGTTGAGTGCCCATGAGTTTAATCCCTGTTACCCCCCCCCAAATATTTTATGGTTCACATTTAATCCCTAGGCCTTAGTTATTTTTTGGTGAGATCTATATATAAATGGCATATGCCAATTCTTATGAATTTATTTTATGTAAGTCAAATATTATATAAATATTTTTATAGTATAAGCTTAAATTGATCTATATTACCATGTAAAAAATAACTTAACAATTTTTTAGGTGAGGCTGAATGCCTGCAATCCCATTGGCTCAGGAGTCAGAGGATTGCAAGGCCAAAACTTTGCAAGATTTTCTCCAATATTAAAAAAAAATGGCTGGTGAGATAGTTTAATGACTAAATGCCCTGGGTTCAATCTGAGGTACAAAGGAAAAGAGGAGGGTTTTAAAATTGTCTTGTCTCAACAACAAAAAGACATGTGAAATTTAAAACCAAAAACTGCATTCTATCACTTTTCTGTGACACACAGAATCTGCTTTAATTCATTTTAAACATTTGAGTCTTACACAATCTAAGGTTTCTGACTTTCAATAAATGACATGTTTTAATCACGTGGGTCTGCAGGCCATTGGATGAATTTAAGGTCAGTCTGGCTGAGGAATCTGCAGTCATACCTACAGGAGTATGCTGGTGCCATGAATTTGCAGTAATAGTCAAAAACTCATGGATGGGTTGTTCATTGCCTTGAAACTGTTGGAAAATTGTTTTCTGATGGTAAATTTCTGTATCAGTATTGGGAAAAACTTAGACCCTTTCCTGATAGTATGCTTCAAAGAAATGGACACAATTTCATGCAATAATGAGGAGAACTAATCTTCATACAGGTAGTGCCAGAAGAAAGCACAGTCTGGTCATTCTGCTAGCTCCAGTTTTGAATGACAATCATCACTAAATGATGTGCATCAAGTATATATGATTAAAATTGTGTAAATGTACCATGGTAGTGTTGTGAAGAAATATCTATAGTAATGTCCATGCTAAGGTACCATTGTTGTTAAGAAGCATCCTGGAGAATGGGAATGATTCCTAGATGACTGAAATCCTGAGCTATGTACCGTCCCAGATGGGCTCATTATGCCTGGCACAACATAGTCCAGGAGATCATGAGACATAAAACAAGTTCTCTGACATCAATGAGGTAATCTGAGAAACACCCCTCAAACAAGGGTCTATGGAGTGATGCTTCCAGCCTGGTCCAGGGATGCCCTATTGTACTGGGCACTCATGTCCTTTATGCACTGGAGAAATCAAGCTTCCCCCTAGAGTGCACATTCTGCGTGGAAGGATATGTAAATCACAGGGAAACTAACACAGATTTCTGAAATAGGTTACATTTGAAGAATTCACATGTGGTAAAAGGAAGGAAAGGCCAAGTGAGGAGATGAGAAAAAACAGATCACACATGAAAAAGAAATTTTCAAAAAAAATCAGAAGTTTTGTTTGTTAGAGCTGATAGTATAGACTCCCTCTAGTATCTGGATCCAGGCAGGAGTCATGTTAGATATGGTGCTATCACTAAAGTCAGGGGAGGCTGTATGATACATGGACCATCATCTGTGTTGCAACCATCTAGTGAGGACTGTTCAGGCAGTGGACACGAGCTGGTGGTCAGGACAGAAGTAGAGATAATTATAGGAGAAGGACACCCCACTGTAAGTTAGGGTTATTTGGATCCTCTGGGTGGGCACATTGCATGGTGAACGTGAGAGGAAGAAACATCTCTTCTCCCATATGCAGTGTGGGCACCATCCTGTTCATAATGGGAGAGGAAATAGGATCCGTCACCCCTAACAACACATGTGCAGACTTACAGCTTGGGGTTGTTCTCATCTCACAGCTCAGCTTCACCACTACTGCCAACCCTCCCCATGTCCTCTTGGTATTCACTAACAGACAAAAGGGAGATGGAGAATTGAGACTGGCCTTGCTTCAAGCAAGTGGGCTTGGGACTGATGTCAGCCTTGGCAGAAACCTCTTACTGTGGCTCTTTGTGTGCTGGGAGTCTATGAAGAGCACTAGAGAAATGACTGACACCTCAGAAAGGGCAACACCATCACCCAGCCCCTCTGCTGCAAAACACACCCTCCAGTAACACAACGAGAAAACCCTGGGCAAGACTTGACTGAATGAATGGAATTTCTTTGTGAGAAGTAGATATGAGAACCATGGCTTGCTTTTATAAATTGTCAAGGTTTTAAAATACAGCTCAGTGTTCACAGTTACATCTATGTTATTTATGTTACTATTATTTTAAATTTCTCCTGAGAAAAGCCACTAGAAGAGAAATTGTTATTTAAAGTCAAGAAAAGAAGAAACCCCAGAGGTGCTTCTCTGTGGGGACAAGTGCATGGAATACTGCATACAGGGCATAGGTTAAGGGTGTCTGTATGGCAGGCCATTCCTCATGCTAGGCGTGTGAGTGGCAAACTGCTTACCCCATCAGAACAGCTCTGGGCACGAGGCCATGTGTTACAGTCCCACTCTTTGATTGTTCACTGCAAGGACAGTTAGCAGACATTGCATTGGTGGCTGTCTATATTTTGCTTAGGCACTGCCTCAGTACATATTCATGGTAAATGCACAATAAATTCAGGCCTGCTTCCTGATTGGTCTCTGGAAGACTTGATTAGAGACTCCACAGCCAAACTCTCCTCTACTATGTTCTGTGGACATCCTCAGGGATGAGAGAGCCCATGCATTTCTCTGCAGACCCCAAGCTCTCGTTACTGAAAAATCCACATGTTCCTGCAGGAGGGTTCATTTTCCCTGACTGATATTGTGATGGAAGAGTCAAGTTCTGCTTTCAGTTTTTCTGCTTTATCTTGTTCTGTGTGTCTTATGGTCACATTTATCTGTGCATGCTAATGACATAAAAAATTGAATTTTTGAAAAAAATCTGAAATTGACCAGGGCAGGATGAATTTCAATTGTCTGAATGTTCCTCTAAGCAAAATTGAATTTACACATATCCATTATTAGATATTACAAAAGGTTTTTAGTGATTAAAACAGAATGGACTAATACATAAAAACATTCTTCCAAATTCTTGTGAATTATATTCACAAGCCTATAATCAGGCACCATGAATTGGAACTTACCAGCACATTTATTTCATTTTCTAAAATATTTAATGTACTTTCTTCTGATCACGGTCCCTTATTTGACATTTACCAACTGAAAGTTCTTAACCATGTGAGATTCCATTCTATAAAATGAGGTTTTGAACGTAGAACCTCATTTCCCTCTAAAGATTACAAAATGTACAATTACTCAAACAATAATTGTTCTATGAGTTATGAAGATGACCAAAGCAAGATTATCAATCAAAATATTAAAACATATTAATTCTCTGGTAATAAGTATACAAATTAGTAGTGTTTAAAATCTTTATATGACATACAATATGTAAGTTATGTCCCATGAAGTTATTAAATTGAAAAATAAAGAAGTAAAACTGACATTCCCTGTAAGAAAAATTGACTCATTTTAGCAGGATCTCAAAGAAGCAAACATCTTTCGAAGACAATATCTTCATTGCACCATACAGAACATGGTCCTCTGGTCCTCCAACAGTCCTAGTGAGCCCAGAGGACCATGTTCTGTATGGTGCAATGAGGATATTGTCTTCTAAAGATGTTTGCTTCTTTGAGAAGCAAAGAAGCTACTGGGAAAGCTCACTAGTAGACTGAATTTTCTCCTCCAATGCTCTTTTTAGAATGCACACTAACTCTGCATCTAAAGACACAGAGGTACTTTGTCACCTGAGAAAGCTGAGAAGAGCACAAACACTTGTAAGTTTTATGGAAAGGATGTGTTTATGTTCCATCTCTGCAGATTTGTAATTTTAATGTCTGTAGAAAGGCAAGAAGTTCCCACTGGAGAACACAGAACTGTGGCTTCCCCAGTGAGACATGTCATCTCTCTTTATTTTATTGTTTTCTCTGATGGATAACAGCAATCCAAGCGACCTGGGCTTCAAACTCTTAAAGTTTCCTGGACAGATCTGGAAAAGGATTTTGATTGAGATTATTTTCTCATGTTGATAAGGAAACTTAATTAATCTAATTCTGGTCCTAAAATCAAATTAGTACAAACCTGTCCCACAACTTATAATGCCTCTACATTGATGTGAGGGACTCCTGGCACCCCCATAATTTCCCTGAAGCCCTGAAGTGTGTGATGGGCCCCTCTTTCCTAGTTTGCACATGGAGCACACCTTCTTGAGGGTAGTGATGGTTTGGTATGTCATCCTTTCCAAAGTGACAGTCCTGTGGCTCTAGCTCTAAGTGAAATATTAAAATTAAGAAAAGAAGAGGAAGAGCTATAGGTCGCATGTTGTAGAAATCACAGGCAGATGGAATCTACTCAGAGCCGAGGCAGAGTCTGAGCTGGAGTCCACTCTAAGAAACCTACATGATCAACTCCACCTTCTCTGAGAGAAACCATGTAAAAAGCAGGCTCAGTCTTCTGGGTACTGTGTATAAATATATATAATAGCATTAAAGCACTATATTAAAAAGGACCCCCGTTATTTGGAGTCAAAAGAAAGGACAGTTATTTCAATCAGACCCACTTATGTTGCAGTTGTAGAAATCAGAAGATAGTTCTTGAACACTGCCATTATCAACATGTGAAGGGTAAGTACAAGCATGATAATGAATGAAACATTTGTTTTTTCTAGAGGTAATTGGAAACGTGGACTAAATGGATATATGTAAAATAAAAACTTGCCGCAGTCTGAACACAAATCACGAGCCACTCACAACTTTGTAGATTCAAACAGCAATTCTTTATTCCTGATCTCACACTGGCCTTCTACAAACAAGTTCTGGGGAAATCCACATTCTCTGCCCAAATCCACACCTCCACTGGGCTTCTGTCTCCCAAAAATACTGTCTGAATCCCGTGAGAACTCAAGAGGAAATCAGGCAGCAGGATACGCCCTATTCCCAGCAGAAATAACCTTAAACATGGATCCGCCCTGGTCCTTGAGCAAGGTCACCTTACATGCAATGTTCACGAATCATTCCTCTAAGCAACATGGGGTACGCTGGCAAGAAAATTGTCATACCTACTTGGCTAATGGCTCCCAGCAAAACCTAATATCCACAGACAGAAATTCCACATGGATGGGATGAGGGAGGTTGGAAAACTGAAGAAGAAAATCACAATAATTGCCAAAGCATGAGACCTACAAAGCCACAAAGGAGGGAAACATAAAACAGGAAAAGAGTGCAAGTTGTTGGACAAGTATTTCAGCATACGCACAGTTAGGCAAGACACATCAAGGGCAGAGAAAAAGTATCCCCTCATGCAACCCCCATCCTGGACCAGCCACATGAAAATTTTGTGCCTTTGGTAAATTAGGTTCTGCTTTACTCCCTGGCATAACCCATTAATCACCAACGTGCCACCTGGAATACTGTCCTCACATACATTCACTTCCTTGGAGGCTTTTGAATGAGCCATGGCAGAGGGTTGGCCAGTACTCCCAACTTTGTGGAGCCAAGAAGAGCTCTTTGTAGAGGTGGAGAATTGCAGACCACACCTTTGTTGTAATGCGGACATGCTGTGTAATTAGGTGTTGTTGAGTCCAATCTCTTTGTAGCCATGATTTTTCATAGAGAGGAAAATAATTTCATCTCTAATTGTGAGGATTAGGCCAAAACACACTGAACAAGTGGGTTCCAACCAGTTAAAGAAGGCTCTCTGGGGAGCTGGGCATGGTGGTATTTGCCTGTAATCTCAGCAGCTTGGAAGGTTGAGGAAGGAGGGTCATGAGTTCAGAGCCAGCCTCAGTGAAAAAATAATTACTAAGCAGATCAGTAAGATCCTGTCTCTACATAAAATAGAGATAGGGATGTGGCTCAGGGGTTGAGTGCCCCTGAGTTTAATCTTTGTCATCATACCCCCCCCCCAAAAAAAAAAGAATGTCTGGGGAGTGAGTCTCAGGCTTTGGATTTATAACAGATTTCACAGAGGTCCTAAAATGTAGAACTAATATAGAATAAGTGTTATGGGCCAAGCTCTGGGTAGGATGTGCATGCATTTGAATCCAGGCTTTTATATATATTTATACATATTATAGATTTGATGTTGATCTATTGATGGAATATTTCCTACACACGGCATGTATGTGCTTTAGTTAAAGTCTGAAATAGTAGATATATATTTTAAATAATCTGCAACTACATATTGAAAAATAATAGTCATCAGAAAATCATGTATGTGAAGCTAGATCATTTCATAACTCTTTAAACATGTAGATCTATAAAGCAAGATAATAAGAGAAACAATAAAACTGAAACATTCATGAACTTGGGATACCATTTAAAAATCTGAGGTGAATGTTGGTCCACAGTCTGACTTGTATAACAAGATCCTACAGCACAAAAATTAAAAATCAAGAAAAAATAAAAGGGATAGATTCAAACTAATAAGCTGCTTCTCAGCAAAAGAAACAATAATGTTAAGAAAGAACTTACAGATTTTACACAAATCTTTACCACACATAATTCAGAAAAAAGCAGTAATGTCTAGGGTATATAAAGAACTTAAAATTAACACAAACAACAATAACAAAAACCAATTAACATATGGACTCTGTAGCTGAACAGACACTTCACAGAAGAAATATAAACCATTAACAAATATATGAAAAAACATTCCACCCATCTAGCAATTAGAAAAATGTAAATCAAAATTACTTTAAGATTTTATCTCACTTTACTCAGAATGGCAATTATTAATAATACAGGCAACAATAAATGTTGGTGAGGTTGTGGGGGAAAAGGAACACTCACACATTGCTCATGAGATTGACTCCAAATTGGTGCAACTACCATGGAAAGCAGTGTGGAGACGCCTTGAAAAACCAGAATGGAAACATCATTTGACCCAGCTATCCCTTTCTTCAGACTATACCCAAAGAAATTAAAAACAGCATACTACAGGAAACAGCTGCACCAATATTTATAGCAGCACAATTCACAATAGATAACCATAGAACCAACCTATGTTTCTTTCAACAGATGAATAGATAAATAAAATGTGATTATACATATATATTATATATATATATATATATATAAATTTCCCCCACCAATGGAATATTACTTAGCTTAAATGATGAATGAAACTATGCAATTTGGTGGTAAAAGGATAGAGTTGAAGAATATCATGCTAAGTGAAATAAGCGTCCGTGCCCTACACACTCAAAGGCCAAATGTTCTCTCCAATAAGTGTATGCTAATTTACAATGGGGGTGGGGAAGAATAGTTATTTAGATTAAGTAGAGAGGAGTGCAGGGAGGGGAGGGAATACGGGGATAGAAATGATAGTAGAATAAAACAGACATTACATATAATACATAATATATATAGATGCTAAAGCACTCAACAGGGAGGGGGAGAGAATAGAAATTCAGTGGATTAGACAAAGTTGGATTGAAGGTAAGAAAAGGGAAATAGGAATACAAATGACAGTAGAATGAATTAGACACAACATTTCTATGTTCATATATAAATACACCACCAGGGAAGGTCCACACCATGTACACCTCAAGAATGGAATGCTAAGTAAAATGAGTTTTACTCCATGTATAATATGTCAAAATTTGCTCTACTATCATTTATACCTAAAAAGAGTAAGAAATTTTAAAAATGAGAAGGGAAAATTTGTATACTGAGAAGGTTTGTGAGTTAAAAACTCTTCAATGAATGGTAATGTCATTAAGGTTAAATAAAAGTTTAAAAGAGTACCTTGAGCCCATGCAAAACAACAATGGTAAATAGAGTTGCCCAAGTCAGTCTGTGCAACTAGCCTAATTACAAAATTTTTGGTTTACAACTCTTTTCTATTTGTTTTACAAAGCAGCACAAGAACAATACTTACAAGTTGAGCAGAGAGGAAACACTACATAACAGTGTTATGAATACTATGAATATTGCTGTGGGCACTCAAAGAAAGCATTCTCAATTTCCTCCCCAATGCAATAAAAAATCATGCAGTTGACAGATACACTACTTACTGATTAGATAACACATACATGTGTTTGTGACATTCAGTATGTGGGCAGCTGATCAACTTGGCAGGTCTGATCCAATAGGTAAGGAAGACACTCTCTTCACACAAGACAGTGTTTCCTTGAGTAATACTATGAAAGCAAGAGAGAAAGCAAAAGGGAAAAAACACAGGCAACTGTATAGCCACACTAGAAAACCCAACCATTGAACTATGTACTGGGGAAAAGAGCTTTTCAGGGTCCTGAATGGGAAGTGCTGGGCAGAGCATCCTCTCCACAGATGAGAGTCTAAAGTCTTGTTCTAACTTGTATTGAAAGTGAGGTCAAATAAATACAAATTAGAACAAATAAAACTTCATTCTAATATCTTGCATGACCTGGTGATCCCCAGAAGAACACCAAGTCCTCCCAGGAACAGGTCAGATTCCAGAGGAGGGAGTGATAGCCTTGAGATGACTAAATAAATTGAGATTCCAATGAGGGAACCACCCAGCCAGACGCATTGAGAAATCAGCATTCTTTATCTGTTTCATCAAAAATTGCAGACATCATTCAATCAAGAAAAAGGGAAGATCTTTAGTATTTTTCTTAGACCTCTAGGACTGAATCGTCCCTCCTGGCCCTATAAATAGTTTAAACTCTCATATGTAAAATGAAGCCAGTTTTCTGAATAAAATAATGTGGAGATAAGCATGAAACCTAGATATGAACTTATCATTATATTTCAATATTTATTTTCCCAAATAAAGTTAAATAAAATGTTGGTGGATGGTGTTTTGTTGACCCAAAATGCTCACATATGAAGAGAATATTGTGTTTTTACTTTTTGAACAGGACTTGTAGATGAGAGTCTAGAGGTTTATTTCAATCAAAATTCTGTTTCTCTCTCTGTGGTGTCATGGGCTCTTGGAGCTATAAGATCTGAGGAGGGACATGGTTACTTTATAGTAACTTATAATTACTGGGTTGCAGAGGGTTCTGGGAGAACATGACACATGCTATCTATCGTATAATCCAATAACTATAACAAGTGTTATATCGTCAGTCATTAAGTAGAACCAAAAGGTCTACAAAAATCAAAGTATATAATGAGATAAAAAATGTGAGGGCATTAATGCTCCTATATTATGTCTTTTTCTTTTACAGTCATCATTTTACATGTTTCTAGTTACACTTTTCTACTGGGTATCCAAAACTAAAGAAGTGGTCCCAAATTGTGATGTTTTTTCCTACACTAGAGGTGAGTCTAGTCACCTCAGTGATGAACATCATAGAATTGATGAGGAACTGCATGGTTTCTTCAGTTGAAGAGTCAGGATGGGCCTATGGACCATGTGGATTCCCCAGGAAACATTGATACTATTTCCCCCTTCAGCAACCCTCCTTTATTGCCTGAATATGCACGTTGGCTCCTAGTCTCTTGGGTCTCTGTCCTCTCCCTGATTGGGAGCTTGTATAACTCTCTGGAGCTATAGATTCCTTAGGGTGTACTGCTACTCTATAAGGTGAAATGTTAAACTCATAATTCAAACTAGGGATATCTGGGCATTATTTTAGTATCCCTAGGTCCTTCTTATAACTCTCTTAATTTTCCCCTAAATACAAACAAGAGAGTATATGATTTACATAAATAATATTCTCCAAATAATACTTGATTAAACATATGAAATAATGAATGGAGATGTTATAGCATTATTTACCCAATAGAATGTTTTACTATTGCATCGATCCATTAGCAAAGTGAATAGTGGGAGATGTGTGACCTAATAACATCATTAAATGCATGACAAGGTTAACATTAAGAAATTCACACTTTATTTAGTAACAAATTGCATCAGTAATGAAATATAAGTAAAAATACTATGTAAAACGGGCATGGTGGACCATGCCTTGACCCTAGAGACATGAGAAACTTTGCAAGTTCAAAGTCAGGCTCCATTACTTAGTGAGGCCCTATACAACTTAGCAAAACCTATCTCTAAATAAAAAAGAAAAAAAATCTGAGGATGTGGTTTACTGATTAAGTGTCCCTAAGTTTAAGAGGCTCTTAAAAATTTAAATTTTAAATGTCATATAAATCTTGAGACTTCTGAAATAATCAACTCTGAGTATTATTATTTCTCCAGTTGTAAAAAATGAGACTCTTTAGTAATTATTGATTTATACTAAAATTATATCCTTTTAGGGATGCACAATTCTATACATGTATTTCCTTATTTCTTCAATATCAGCTAAAGATGTTAAGAAAATTTTCAGCAAATATCAAAAGCAAGTACCCATTTTCTACATTTAAATGATTTTTTTTCCACCTAGGTCCCAAATACTTCAAGGGATGGGCTATAGATAAGAAACATACTACAATCTTTATATTTGTCAATGTGTTTATGTAAATATTTTGCTGTTATCTAAGGTACACACTTTGGACAAATGCTATTCCAAATTTGCTACAGATATGAGGTAAGAAATTTAAAAATGTCGGAAATTTGAATACAGTCTTGGACACATTCTTTGGGTTTCTACGTGCTATAAAACCTCCAGTGTTTTAAAAATGTTTGATCAATGGCCAAAAGCTTTGCAAAAATTTTTCCACATGTCCTCTCACTCGTATGAATTCTGAGATGCTGAGTAGGGTGTGAGGAACTATTGGAGACTCTGTCACCTATTTTAAATTTATATAATTTCTGTGCTATCATATCTCTGGTGTGAAATAGTGTTGAACTACTGAGAAAAAAGGGTTTATTCATCCTTAAAGACACTGATGCAATGTTTTCATTGTAAAACTTCTCTCCAGTATAAAATCTATAATGTTTAGTAAGATGTGATCTTCAATTTTAAAAGCTTTTCCATTCTTCACATTTATAAGACTTCTCTCTAGTATGGGTTGTCTTGTGTCGAGTAAGTGATGATTGTTGATTAAAATCTTTGCCACATTCTCTACATTTGTAGGGCTTCTCTCCAGTATGAATCCTGTTGTGGCGATCAAGATTTGAGCTTCTATTAAAACTCTTGCCACACACTTTACATTTGTAGGGCTTCTCTCCAGTATGAATCCTGTTGTGGCAATCAAGATGTGAATTTCTAGTAAAAATTTTGCCACATACTTTACATTTGAAAGTCTTCTCTCCAGTATGAATTCTCTGGTAATTTTTAAGGCTTGGTTTTTGACTGAAACCTTTGCAAAATTGTTTACATATGTAGGGCATCACTCCAGGGTGTGTATACTGGTGACAAATAAGATTTGAGCTTTTATTAGAAGTTTTGTCACATTCTTTGCAATTGCATGGCATATCTCCTGTATGAACACTGTGATGTTGAGCAAAGTTCTTGAGTGCATTGCATTCTTCACATTGGTAGGAGTTCTCTGCAGAATAAAATTTTTGGTGTTGAGTAAGAGTTGAAAATTTTTTTAAGGCTTTCCCACACTTTTTACATTTACAGGTCTTTACTTCAGTATAAATCCTCTGATACTTAACAAGTTGTAACTTTTCACTAAAAATTTTTTCCACATTTTTTAAATTTGTAGAATTTATCACTGTCATACTATCTGCTGTGTTTAAAAAATATATCAAAGCATTTGCTTGCTCAATATCTTCTATATTTAGGGCTTTCTTTCTTTATAAATTTTCTTGTATTAAGCAAGCTCTGCAATGTGGTTAAGAGCCCTTTCACGTATCTTACACTTGCAAGTTTTGTCTTGGCTATGAATATTTTAATGAATACTAGTTTTTGATCACTGAAGCAAGACTTTCCTATATTTTGCAACTGGTAAATTTCCTTTAGAAAAGGACAAGAATTTCTCTATAGTCATAATTTATATCACCAATGTACATATACTGGTCATTACTCAGGGTAGAGACATGGCTTATTGTGTTACTTATAGCATTATCTATATAGTGCACTTTCCAGATATCTGTATCAGAACTGTCATTGAGTAATAGTGGGGAAGTAGAAACTTTTCTACAATTCTTAATATTGTCCATTTGGGCACAAGGAGAAATTAATCTTTTGTTTCAGAAAAATGGACATTTTATAAAGAAACTCCCAATAGGATCACTTTTAGAAATATCTTCTCTGTGCAAATGTTTGACTGGAATTTTAACACTCTGCTACTTTTATAATTGGCCAAGTTAAAAACTGATGCATGAACTAGGTTTCAAATTTTTCACATTGCCTTTCAGTTAAAAAATAGTTGTGGATTTATTCTTAAAGACATATAAAACTCCTCAAAATAATTGGAATACATTGAATTTTTGTTTCAGATATTAATTGTTTCTGGTGTCTTTTGACCATAAAATTTTTATCATAAATAGGGACTACTGATTGATTTTGTCTATTATAATACAATTTTTGAACTTTACTCTCACCTATATTTTCCCACTGTTTTCTTGGTTGTAAATAGTCAAAGTCACACTTTCCATATCCTCCCTCTCTCTCTTTTATTCCCTGCTCTGGTAAAATTTTTCGAGGATGATGAGAAGTCATGGCTGTAATAAATAAAAATAACAAACATGTTTACTTACTTTACTGGGATGAGTATATTTTGCAAACCTAAGAAATTACAGCAAAAAATAACATCAGCAGGGGAGTGGATTATTAAATCCAAGTCCATCATTACTGTACAAATATATAAATCAAATAAAAATACACACAGAAAGTTTACTTTAAAAATTTTCCTAATCATCTTTGTGTTCACAGTATCCAAGATGAGTACATTACTATGGAGAGTAATATAGTAGAGAAAGATACATTGTGTTACACAAAGATTTTCCTCCTTCAGAATGTATTTTCAAAATTTACCAACTTTTTTCTGTTTCATTAAAAAATAAAAATATGAAACAAGTGAATACTTGGGAACTGTTCAGAAAGGGGTTCCTGCTTACCAACAGAAAAAAAAAACATGGCTAAATCAACTGTAAGCAAAGTTATGAATTACTCAAAGGGAATAGTCAATTATCATTTTAAAAAAGTTTACTGAACTACACCAACACAAAAAAAAACAGAATAAAAATTAGTCAAGAATTGTTAATAGTAATAAGCAGAAAATGTATGTTTAAAGACTTTCTTTAGAAAATGTCTGAAAGAGTCAGGGGTGGTTGTACATAGCAAAATAGGAGGTTGGGATAGAGGATCAAAATATGAAGACCAGACAAAGTAAAAAATGCAAAGTGCTAAATTGCCCTTAAGTTCTCTCTCCAGTACTAATAAACACATCTCAGAAAATAGGAACAATGAAACATCCAAGCAGCTCAGTTTACTCCAAGTTGTAAAGACTCAAAGTAGGTTTTAAACCAAGTTTTAAAACTCAGAATACTGAGAGAATCCAAGAGAAAAAGATGGGTAACTTAGAAATGTGTAACTATATAATTGTGAAATCCTTAGTCAAATCTTAACAACACAGGAAGGAATTCGAGTCTATCTATATTCAAGGGATAAAAGAATAAAATTATCAACCAAGCTACTATCTTTCAAATAGTAGATAGTAGTATTCACAGCTACTATCTTTCAAAAGAGAAGAAAAATAAAGACATTAAACATATAAAAATACACACACTATTCATCAACACTTGATCTGTTCTCCAAAAATACTAAAGGTAATCCTTCATAATAAAATGTAAGTGCACACCATCATAAGTCATACGAAATTTTAAACATTTCTTGGCAAAAACAATTCTATTTTATTGTAATGATGGGTCATAAAACATGTAATTTTGCAATAGAATTTGAAAGAAAAAAGCTTAACAACAGTACTGTTAATAGGCACATATACCTGTAACAATAATATAACTTTAAAAGAACACATAAATATATTCAGTTTTTTAATAAAGTGAAGTCAAGTTGATACTCATGCAAAGTATGAGTAGGAGATTCTTCATTTTTAGAGTTTTTGTTGGCAAATGCAAGATTACAAAATTCTGATGAAAACAAAACTTGGATATCTGAATTAACTCTAAATATTGCAACTGTAGGTAGTCTACAGGATACTCTAAATCTAAGAAAACACATATAGTGAAAGCAAAGGGATATAATAATGACACATACAAAAGTGATTGAACAAAACCTGGGCTGTCTAAATTATAGTACACAAAACATAGTTTAAGACAGTTGGAGGACATTGAAGACGATTTAAATTTAAAAAAAACTTTAAAAAGAGGCAAAAGAGAGAAAAGGACCCTTTCCCTAGGTTCTGATTTAAGAGTAAATACATTCACTATGTACCTCATACTTCCCAAACACAGAAAGAAAACACTGAGAGGATTGAATGAAAACAAAGAATCACTGTCATACTAAGAGACATAAATCCCCACTTACTGAAAAGGGAAATACAGTGAAGCAAAATGGTAATTGCAAAGCATGAGACTTTGAAAATATTTTGAAACTACTATAGACTTATCGAATTTCTGTTCTTAATCACAAGTGGGATATTATGCTGGTTAGATCAATTTTATATATTAAAACAAAGGTTAATAAATATTTAAGTGATAGTTATTTTGTAACTAACTTGGAATAAATATTTGAAGTCAAAAGTGGTAGGGATTTTCAAAAATTCCTAAATATGTGTCAGTTGATTGAACACTCTTGGGCATGCTGTTGTTCAAAATTGAAAGATTAAATTTAAAGATGTTTATGCTACTTAAAGTTAACTAGAGGCTCCATGTAGTATTCATCAACCTACCATTGTTAAAATTTTTTTTTTGCAGAGAAATCTATCCTTTAAATTGTATGAATATCCCCCAAAATACAAATAAGACTATTTCCCTGCTAAAAATAATATACTAAAAGTTACAGCATTCAATTGTAAATGCAAACATGGAGTCAGGTAGACGGAGTTCTTGGTGAGTGTGGCAATAAGTCCTCACATCAATAGCAAATTAAAAACATTGCACACCAGTGTTGTTAAATTGTTATTCAACAGAGCCATCATGGGGGATGCAAACCAAATATCCCTTGAAAAGAATGATGAGCCATATTGGAATATGGAAACTATAGAACTTTGAAGTCAAATAATTTATTCTAATTATATATTTTACAAAATGTATGTACACTAGGTTTACTGAAATGTCACAGAAAGAATGCTGCAGAATTCTACAAACATGACATCTCTAAAACTAAAAAAGAAGCTTTCTGAACAAAAGAGAATAGTTTTGTGATGAGGAGAAAGAAATGAGTCCTTGCTTCCTAGGCATTTTTTTTTTTTGAGATGTAAACTTTGTAGAGATATATTGCATAACAAATTGAATTACTGTTACTGAACTGTATATTTAAAATTTTGGAGACAGTAAGTTTTATTTTGTGGTTTTGATTACAATGAAAATTAAAAGATAAAGAGAATTGCAACATTTCTCAAAGCTACATTTTAAATAATGTGGTCTTTATCCTATAAATAAGAACAAGCTCATCCATATACAAGTAATGGGCATGCATGTAAGCTCAGCTACTAGGAAGTCTGAGGCAAGTGAATTGCAAATTCAAGACATTCTCAATAACTTAGTGAGAACCTCTCTACAAATATGAGTGAAAAGGAGCTTGGGGTGTAGTTCAGCATGAGAGTATCACTGCCATTAATCCCCATTATACTTATACATAGAAAACTTCAATTTCTACGTACATGGGCAGAATGAAAACCTAATCAAGATAAAATACAAAAGTCATGGACAAAACAGGCTTAATATTTATAAAGGCAAAACCACATATAATATTTTTGGCAATACATACAAGAATCATACATATCTTAGTTTGTGAAGCAATTAACTGATATGAGGAAACCCAGTCTATAACATAAAACCTACTGTTCACAATTTAAAAAAGAGAAAAAAATAACCAAATTGTAAATATCCACAGATGTACTATTTTACAAATCCTCTAACTCAAATAAAACTTACATCATCTCTCAAAACAACAGTCTTTGTCCAACTTGACATTCATTCCATGGCAGATTATTTCACAGAAAATCCATTACACATATAAGAAAGAACACTGATAAGGAAATTTTAGTGAAAAAAAATGTACAAATAAGATTCGAGAAACTGACTTATGATAGTAATGTATTACAATGGGTGGACCTAGAGGTCTCAAGAAATGTGAAAACTTTCCTTCAAATGATGGAAGAAGGGCTGGAGTTGTAGAGTAGTGTTAAAAAGCTTGCCTAGCATGTGTGAGGCCCTGGGTTCAATTCTCAGCACCATATATAGATAAATAGTAAATTCATTAAAAACTAAAAAATATTTTTAAAATTATGAAAGAGCTGTCAGATAACATTGACACAAGGCAAGGGGAATGTTTTGTTGTTAATTTGAATGTATGGAGACATTACTAGAGGAAAAGGAGGATACTATATAATTTTAAAGCACAAAACACAGGACAGGTTTTTCTATGATAACAAGAGAAAAAATTCAAAGCTTCTCAAAAATATTTTCTGCTGGATGATGTCTCAATGAACCTATTTGAATTTAGGCTTCCTCCTCTACCTCAACTATGTCCTCTGCTATATGTGGGCCACAGGATTTGACATCACTGCATTCCTCTAAGTCAACCATATCAAGTGAAAGATATATATCATGCCACCAAAGGAAAACATTAAGGATCAAAGGAAACATCATTAACATTTTCTTGTCAGCACCAAGAACTACCCCATCTTTCTTTTTGAAAGCATAAATCTGCAACACATTCTTGTGGAAAAGTTCCCAAATGATATACTTCAAGGGAAGAGAACTAAATAATGATAATTAGGAATTTTGAAGGAAAGTTATGCTCACCCACAAAGACTAGGTTGCTGTAGTTCTCCAACATCACTTCTCTATATAAATTCTGCTGAGCAGGATCCAGGCATTCCCATTCCTCCTTAGAGAAATCAATAGCCACATCCCTCAATGTCAATGGCTCCTGAAATAAAAATTGGTACATCAATAGAACATGGACCAAACAATTATTCAGTTTTTAATTTGAATTACGAGTTAGTAGAACGGACTGTCATGTAGGAGAGTGACTTTAATTATGTAATAAGATACTTTCCATTATCTAATTCAGAGGAAAATACATAAGTCTAAAAACAGTATATATATATATATATATATATATATATATATATATATATATATATATATATACACACACACCAGAGTGAAGTGAAGGATATATACCATAATCCAAGCACTGAATAAAAGCCCAACTTCTAACTTTTCTGCCATCAGTGAATGTGAAATTTGGCGGATATTCCAAATGCAAATCAGACTTGTCAAAGATATTCTCATGAGGTGATTGTGCAAAAGGGAGACAAAAAGTGGTAAAAAAAGCTTTTTAAAACAGACTGGTTTCTATTCTCTCTGCTTTCTATCCATGAGATAGATTGAGCTCCCCGATACAATTAGTTTCAAGTATCATCCATGACACATTCCCAATGTGTAAAGTATTCATAAAATATTAATGTTTGGAGACATGAAAAGTGACACTTTCACCTCGTGAAAAGACAAACTTGAAGTATTTCAAGTTTTATTAGCAGTTCAACGAGTGAATCAATGTGGTACAATAGAATGAACAATAGGTTACAGAAGACTTCAAGGAGGAGATTAAAAAATTCTTAGAGGTAAACAAGAACATAGGCACAACATATGAAAATATTTTGGACACTATGAAAGCAGTACTAAGAGGAAACTTCATTGCATGGAGTTCATTCCTTAAAAGAAGAAAAAGTCGATAATTGATCTCATACTTCATCTCGAATTCCTAGAAGAACAAATCAACAGCAAAGCAGTAGAAGGCAAGAAATAATTGAAATTAGAATTTAAATTGAATTAAAAGAAACAAATAAACCTTGACAAAAAGTTGGTTCTCTGACCTCTAGCTATGCTAATGAAGAGAAGGAGAGAGAAAATTCAAATTACCAGCATACAAGATAAAAAAGGCAATATCCCAACAGACACTACAGAAATAGAGAGGATATTTAGAAATTATCTTGAAAAATGTATACCCAAATAAAATAGAAGACACTAAAGGCATCAACAAATTTCTTAAGTCATATATTATGCCCAGATTAAATCAGGAAGACATACACAATTTAAACACGCCAATATTAAATGATGAAATACAAGAGGCCATCAGAAGCTTATCAACCAAGAAAAGCCCAGGCCCAGATGGATACACTGCCAAGTTAAACAAGACCTTTAAAGAAGAAATTCAAAAATACTAATATTCTTCAATTTATTTCAGAAAATACAGAAACCAGCAGCACTTCCAAACTCTTTCAATGAGGCCAATAACATTCTGATCCCAAAACCAGGCAGGGACAAATGAAAGAAAGAAAACTTTAGGCCAATATCTCTAATGAACATAGATGCAAAAATTCAGGATAAAATTCTGGCAAATTAAATACAAAAACATTAAAAAGGTCATGCACCAAGATCAAGTGGGGTTTGTTCAGGGATACAGGGTTGGTTCAACATATAGAAATCAATAAAGGTAATTCATCACATCAATAGACTTAAAAATAAGAATCATATGATCATCTCAAGAGACACAGAAAAACCATTTGACAAAATACAACACCCTTTCATGTTCAAAAAATTAGATATTGAGATAACAGGAACATTCCTCAAAATCATACTGGCTCTCTACATTAACCCTAAGGCCAACATCATTCTAAAGGGAGAAAAACTAAAGGCATTCCCTCTAAAAACTGGAACAAGACAGGGGTGCTCTCTCTCACCATTTCTATTCAACATATTTCTTGAAACACTGGCCAGAGCAATTAGACAGATGAAAGAAATTAAAGAAATAAGTACAGGAAAAGAAATAAATTTGCTGACAATAAAATTCTATACCTAGAAGACCCCAAAAGCACCACCAGAAAACTTCTAGAACTAAAAAATGAATTCAGCAAAGCAGCAGGATATAAAATTAACACACATTAAAAAAGGCACTTCTGTATATCAGTGACAAAACCTCAAGAAGGAAATAAGAAAAACTACCCCATTTACAGCAACTTCAAACAGAAAAAAATACATAAGATACTTGGGAATCAACGAAAGAGGTGAAAGATCTATACAAGGAAACTTACAGAACCCTAAAGAAGAAAATCAAAGAAGACCTTAGAAGATGGAAAGATCTACCTTACTCTTGCATAGGCAGAATTAATATTATCAAAATGACCATAAAAGGAAAAGCACTATACTGATTTAATGCAATTCTGATCAAAATCCCAATGACATTTCTCATAGAAAAAGAAAAAGCAATCATGAAATTCGTCTGGAAAAATAAGAATCCCAGAATAGCTAAAGCAATTATAAGCAGGAAGAGTAAAGCAGGTGGTATCACTATACCAGACCTTAAACTATACTACAGAGTAATAGTAACAAAAACAGCATGGTATTGGCACTAAAACAGGCCGGTAGACCAATGGTACAGAATAGAGGACACATAGACTAACTCACAAAATTACAATTATCTTACATTAGACAAGGTGCCAAGAACATGCATTGGAGAAAAGATAGCCTCTTCAACAAACGGTGCTGCGAAAACTGAAAATCTATTTTCAAAAAAAAAAAAAAAGATGAAATTAAAATCCTATCTCTCACCATGCACAAAACTCAACTCAAAGTGGATCAAGGACCTAGGATTTAAACCAGAGATTCTGCATCTAATAGAAGAAAAAGTAGGCCATAATCTTCATCACATGGGGCTAGGCCGCCCCAACGTCCTTAATAAGATGCCTATAGCACAAGAATTAAAACCAAGAATCAACAAATGGGATGGATTCAAACTAAAAAGTTTCTTCTCAGAAAAAAAATCTGAGGTGAACAGAGAGCCTAAAACCTGGGAGTAGATTTTTACCCCTCACACATCAGATAGAGAACAAATATCTAGTATATAAAGAACTCAAAATGCTAAGCACCAAAAAACCCAATAATCCAACCAACAAATTGGCCAAGAACCTGAACAGACACTTCTCAGAAAAGGATGTAGAATCAATCAAAAAATATTTTAAAAAATGTTCATCATCTCTTGCAATTAGAGAAATGCAAATCAAAACCACTCTAAGATATCATCTCACTCCAGTCAGAATGGTAGCTATCATAAAGACAAATGACAAATGTTGGCAAGGATGTGGGGGAAAAGGCACACTCATACACTGCTGATGGAACTGCAAATTGCTGCAAACAACATGGAAAACTGTATAGAGATTCCTTCGAAATCTGGGAATAAAAACACCATTTGACTCAGCTATTCCTCTTCTCGGACTATTCTCAAAGGACTTGAAAACAGCATACTACAGGGTCACAGCCATGTCAATGTTTAGAGCAGCACAATGCAGAATAGCAAACTGTGGAGCCAACCCAGATGCCCTTCAGTGGATGAATGGATAAAAATATGGGGCATATATACACAATGCAATTTTACTCAGCAAAAATAAAATCATGGCAATTGCAGGTAAATGGATGGTATTGGAGAAGTGAAGTTAGGCAAACCCAATAAATAAATGTTAAATGGTTTCTCTGATATAAGGAGTCTGACTATAGTGGGGTAGGGAGGGGGAGCATTGGAGGAATAGATGAATTCTACATAGGGCAGAGGGGTTGGAGGGGAGGGGAAGAGGCAGGAGATTAGCAGTGATTGTGGAATGTGATGACACCATTATCCAAAGTACATGTACGAAGACACAAATTGGTGCCAACATACGTTATGTATAACAAGAGATATGAAAAATTGTGATATATATGTGTATTAAGAGTTGTATTGCAGAAAGAAATGAGTACATATATAATGGCATAAATTAGCATGAATATACTTTCTATACAGAGATACGAAAAATTGTGCTCTATGTGTGTAATAAGAATTGTAATGCATTCCACTGTTGTCATGTATTTAAAAAAATAAATAAATTTTTAAAAAAGAAAAGTATTGAAACCCATTGGGGACGCTATAAGCCTACATGGCTCTATATCTTAAAAACACAGATCTGGAAAAGAGGATGCATGAACAACATGAGAAACCAAGAAAGAATGTGCCCCAAACAAAGATGCTACATTATTAGAATCCATGGTCAGAATAGCAGGATAAATGGGAGAAGGTACATTATTTTCTGTGAATTAAAGGATGATATGAGAGCAAATACAGGCAGCAAAGGATCATTTTGAAAAAGAGCTACATAAGCAAATACAGAAAGGAAAATATTCCTTCAATAAGGAGATAGAGATTTTGAAAAAAACAAAACAGAGATCCTTGAAATGAAGGAAACAGTAAACCAAATTAAGAACTCAATAGGAAGCATCTCCAACAGAATAGATCACTTGGAAGACAGAACCTCTGACATTGAAGGCAAAATTATAATCTTGAAAAAATAAAGTTGACCCCAGTGAAGATGGTAAGAAACTATGAGCAGAAGATTCAAGAATTGTGAGATAATATGAAAAGACCAAATTTAACAACTATTGGGATAGAGGAAGGCATAGAGGTCTAAACTACAGAAATGGACAATCTATTCAATGAAATAGTACCAGAAAAATTTCCAAACATGTAGAGTGAATTGGGAAATCAAATACAAGAATCATATAGGACAACAAATGAACAAGATCATTACAGGTCTACACCAATGCAAATCATAATGAAAACACCTAGCATACAGGAGGAGCAGAGCATTTTAAAAGCCACAAGAGAAAGGAATCAAATTACATATGGGGGAAAACCAATCAGGATCTCTGATTTCTGAACTGAGACCCTGAAATCTACAAGATCCTGCAAAACAATATAAACCAAGCTCTTAAACAAAGGGATGCCAACCAAGAATCATACCCAGCAAAATTAAATTTTGATTAGCAATTAGATTTCGATTCAGATGTTATTTTATGACAAAATAAAAACCTTTCAACATACATAAAATTAAAAGAATTTACAATGAGAAACCTGCACTGCAGAATATCCTTGGCAAAATATTTCATGAGGAGGAAATGAACAACAATAAAAAATCAGAAAAGGATAGTATCACTCTAAAGGAAAAACCTATCAAAGAGAAACTGACTTAGTTAAATACCAAAAATAAACAAAAATAACTGGGAATACAAATCTTGTCTCAATAATAACCCTGAAAGTTTAGTTCCAACTCAGCAATCAAAAGACAGGCATATTGGATTTAAAAAAAAAAAAACAAAAATATGCTGACTGAGACTCAAGTAATAGGAAAAGACACCCACAGACTGAAGGTGACAGGTTGGAAAAAAAATATATCACTCAGGCTGGGGCTGGGGCTCAGTGGTAGAGCACTTGCCTAGCACATGTGAGGCCCTGTATTCGATCCTCAGCACCACATAAAACTAAATAATAAAGGTATTGTGTCCATATACAAAAAAATAAATATTAAAAAACCTACCACTCACATGGACTGTGGAGGCAATCAGGGGTTTCCATTCTTATATCAAATAATGTAGACTTCAAGTGAAAGTTAATCAAAAGGGATAAAGAAGGACCCTTCATACTGCTTAAAGGAACCATACACCAACAAGACAGAACAATTATAAATATACACACCCCCAAAACAATGGAGCATCTATGTTCAAACAGACTCTTCTCAAGTTTAAGGGCCAAGTAGACCACAAGACAATAATTCTGGGTGACTTTAACACACCTCTTTTACCACTGAATACATCTTCCAAACAATATCCAGACAGAAACTATAGAACTCATAATACAATCAACAACAGATTTAACTGACATACATAGACTATTTCATCCTTCAACAGTGAAGACACTTTCTTGTCAGCAGCAAATGGATCATTCTCTAAAATAGACCATATATTATGCCAAAAAGGAACTCTAAGCAAAAACAGAAAAGTAAAGGTACTACCCTGCATTCTATCAGATCATAATGAAATGAAATTACAAATCAATGATAAAAATAGAAGCTACTCCTATACCTGGAGACTAAATAATATGCTAGTGAATGAACAATGAGTTGCAGAAAACATCAAAGAGGAGATTTAAAAATTCTTAGAGGTGAATGAGGACACAGATACAACATATAAAAATCTCTGGGACACTATGAAGGCATTACTAAGAGGAAAGTTTATTGCATGGAGTTCATTTCTTAAAAAAAGAAAAAGTCAAATAAATGACCTAAAATTACATCTCAAAGCCCTAGGAAAAACAATTAGTCAACACCAAAAGCAATAAAGGAAAGAAAATAATTAAAATCAGAGCTGAAATCAATAAAATTGGAACAAAAGAAGCAAATAAAAATTGACAAAGTTACTGGTAATGGTACCACCATTTGACCCAGCAATCCCACTCCCTGGTCTATATCTAAAGGACTTAAAAACAGCATACTACAGGGACACAGTCTTATTGTTTTTAACAGCACAATTCAAAAGAGTTAAACTGTGGAGCCAATATAGATGCCCTTCAGTGGATGAATGGATAAAGAAAACGTGGCATTTGTACACAATGGAATATTACTCAGCAATAAGAGAAAACAAAATCATGGCATTTGCAGGTAAATGGATGGCATTGGAGAAGATAATGCTAAATGAAGTTAGCCAAACCCGAAATAACAAATGCTGAATGTTTTCTCTGATATAAGGAGGCTGACTCATAGTCGGGTAGGGAGGGGGAGCATGGGAGATATAGATGAATTCTATTTAGGGCAGTGTGGTGGGAGGAATAGGGAGGGGAAAGGGATTAGCAAGGATGGTGGAATATAATAGATATCATTATCCAAAGTACACGTATAACAGACGAATTGATGTCAACCTACTTTATATACAGAGATATGAAAAATTGTGCTGTATATGTGTAATAAGAATTGTAATATATTCCACTGCCATATATTTTAATTTTTTTTTAAATTTTCAAAATGAAAAGGTGGCTCTTTAAAAAACAAATACATTTGATAAAACCGTATCCATGCTACTGTAGAGAAAAAAGAGAAATACTCCAATTACTAAAATCCATTATGAAAAAGGAAATATCACCATGAACACTAGAGAAATACAGAAGATAATTAGAAATTATTTTGAAAATTTGTACTGCAATAAAACAGAAAATATTGAAGTCATCAACAAATGTCTAGAATCATGTGACTTACCCAAACTGAGTAAGTTAAACAGATCATTTTCAAGCAATGAAAGAGAAAACACCATCAAAAGCCTACCAACCAAAAAATAAATAAATAAATCCCAGGACTCAATGAATACAAGACCTTCAAAGAAGAACTAACACCAACACTCCTCAAATTATTCCATGAAATATAAAAAGAGGGAGCACTTCCAAACTCACTTTATAAGGCCAATATCTCCTTGATTCTAAAATCAGACAAACACAGAGAATAAATTGTACTTCAGACCAATACCTCTAAAAAGCAGAAGCAAAAATTCTGAATAAAATTCTGACAAATCAAATACAAAAACATATTAAAAAGATGGTTCATCATGATGAAGTGCAGTTCATCCCAGGGATGCAAGGTTGGTTCAACAGACAGATATCAATAAATGTAATTCATCACATCAGTAGATTTAAAGATAAGAACTTTATGATTATCTCAACAAATGAAGAAAAAGCATTTGACAAAATACAGCACCCCTTCATGTTCAAAACACTAGAAAAACTAGGGATAACAGAAACTTCCTTCAACATTTTAAAGGCTCTCTATGCCAGGTCTCATGCCAACAACATTCTAAATGGAGAAAAACTGAAGGCATTTCCTCTAAAATCTGAACAAGAGAGGGATGCCCTCTCTCACACTTCTATTCAATATAGTTCTTGAAACACTAGCCAGAGCAATTAGACAGATGAAAGAAATTAAACGTACAAGTATAGGAAAAGAAGAACTTAAACTAGAACTATTTGCTGGTGATATGATTCTGTACCTAGACGACTCAAAAAACTCCACTAGAAAACTTCTAGAACTAGAATTCAGCAAAGTAGCAGGATATAAAATCAACACCTGTAAATCAAAGACATTTCTGTATATCAATGACAAATCCTCTGAGAGAGAAATGAGGAAAACTACCCCATTCACAATATCCTCAATAAAAAAAAAAGATACTTGGGAATCAACAAGAGGTGAAGGATCTATACAATGAAAACTATGAAACACTAAAGAGAAATCAAAGACCTTAGAAGATGGAAAGATTTAACTTGATCTTGAATAGGCAGAATTAATATTATCAAAATGACCATACTACCAAAAGCACTATACAGATTTAATGCAATTCTGATCAAAATCCCAATGGCATTCCTCATAGAAATAGAAAAAGCAATCATTAAATTTATCTGGAAAATAAGAGACCCAGAATAGATAAAGCAATTCTTAGCAGGAAAAGGGAGGCAGGTGGTATTGCTATACCAGACCTTAAACGATACTTCAGAGACATAGTAACAAAAACAGCATATTACTGGCATAAAAACAGGCTGGTAGACCAATAGCCCAGAATAGAGGACACAGAGACCAACCCACAAAACTACAATTATCTTATATTAGACAAAGGTGCTAAAAATATGCACTGGAGAAAAGATAGCATCTTCAACAAACGGTGATGGGAAAACTGGAAATCAATTGGCAGCAAAATAAAATTGAATCCATCCCTCTCACCATGCATAAAAGTTAACTCAAAATGGATCAAGGGTCTAGGAATTAAACCAGAGACTCTCCAAATAGAAGAAAAAGTAGGCCCTAATCTCCATCATGTGGGATTAGGCCACAACTTCCTTAATAACTCTCCTATACCACCGGAATTAAAACCATGAATCAACACATGGGATAAATTTAAACTAAAGGTTTTTATTTAAATAAAAAACAATAGAATAGAGAGCCTACTTCCTGGGAGCAAATCTTTACCCCTCACACATCAGTTATAGCACTAATCTCAGGGTATATAAAGAAATCAAACATCTTAACACCAAAAATAATAATAATAATAATAATAATAATAATAATAATAATAATCCAATCAATAAATGGGCCAAGGACCCGAACAGACACTTCTCAGAAGAGGATATACAATCAATCAACAATTATATGAAAAAATGCTCATCATCTGTAGCAATCAGAGAAATGCCAATTAAAATCACTCTAAGATACCATCTCACTCCAGTCAGAAGGGCAGCTATTATGAAGACAAAAAACAATAAGTGTTGGCGAGGATGTGGGGGAAAGGCACACTCATACATTGCTGGTGGGACTGCAAATTGGTGCAGCCAACTTGGAAATCAGTATGAAGATTCCTTGGAAAATCTGGGGTTGGAACCACCATTTGACCCAGTTATTTCTCTTCTCGGACTATACCAAGAAACAAAAACAGCACACTACAGGGACACAGGCAGATCAATGTTTATAGCAGCACAATTTATAATAGCTAAACTGTGGAGTCAAACTAGATATCCTTCAGTGGATGAGTGGATAAAAATATGTGACATGTATACACAATGGAATATTACTCATCATTAAAAAAGAACAAAATCATGGCACTTGCACATAAAGTTGGAGAAGATAATGCTAAGTGAAGTCAGCCAATCCCCCCCCCCCCAAAATGCTGAATGTTTTCTCTGATATAAGGAGGCTGACTCATAGCGGGGTAGGGAGGAGGAGCATGGGAGGAATAGATGGATTCTAGAAAGGGAAGAGGGGTGGGAGGGAAAGGGAGGGAGCAGAGGATTAGCAAGGATGGTGGAATGTAATGGTCATCATTATACAAAGTTCATGTATGAAGACTTGAATTGGGTGTCAACATTACTTACATACAAAGAGAGATGAAAAATTGTGATATATATGTGTATTAAGAGTTGTAATGCAAAAAAGTACATGTATAATGGCATAAATTGATGTGAATATACTTTATATACAGAAATATGAAAAATTGTGCTCTATGTGAAATAAGGATTATAATGCATTCCACTGTTGTTATGTATTTAAAAATAATAATGAAAAGCATAAAAATCATGATCTAAAAACCATCTAGAAAAAAAGAAAGAGAAAGAAAGAAACAAACAAACAAACAAACTAACTAACTAACTAACTAACTAACTAACTAACTGAGATAGGATGCATTTGTTGCTACATACCTGATATATCCAGTGGGCTGGAGGCTGAGGCAGGGGGATCACAATTGTGAAGCTTACCCTAGCAACTGAGTGAAACCCTGTCTAAATTTAAAAATAACTAGGAAGTAGTAACTTTAAAAAATTAAGAAAAAATTAAAATTTTTAAATAAAAATTTTCAAAGGACTGAGGATATTGTTCAGTAATAGGACATCCTAGTTCCAATCCCCAATTTCACAAAAGGAAAAAAAGAATGAAAAAAGTCCTCTTCAAAGTTACAGAAAAAATATTTTTAAATTTATAAATTGTATATATGGAAAACAAAAATTCTATTCCTCAAATGACTCCATTAAAGAGAACAAGGAGAAGTGACAGATGAAAGAAACCAATTGCCTCACCTTTAACCAAACTCTTCTAAGAAAGGAGAACAGAGACTACAAGAGAAATGCAGGCAAGAGCCGTGAACAACCCCTTCAAATAGCAGGTATCTAAATGTCCCTTCATCAGAAAGCAATCAACGTCTTTAGAAAGGAGGGACTGTACCATAAAGTCACATTGAACATAAATTGAGACAGTGTTGAAGAACATGTGGGGTTATCATGAAGGTCCACAGAAACAGATGTGGACACTACAGCACCTGTTCATATGGGGACACAGCACGATCCTCCAGAGCCTGGTGACAAAGGATGTCCATTTGGTAATAGATAAATAATAAACTATGAAAAATAACCATTTCTGGCAGTCAGCCACATTTTGTTTGCCATATTGCATACAGTTTGACAAATACAATGAAACACCATGTCAGTTTTATATAGCTGTCACATAAATGTCACATTTCACATATAACCATATTTAAATAGTACAACTGCAGAATTTGAAAAAATACAAATGCAGATGAGCACATAACAGACTGAATTACACATCCTGGGTACAGATGATAGGACTCCTCATGATAAAGAGGACAGCTTCCCTCAGGTTCATCTATGACAACACCCCATCAAAATTTCACCATGATTTCCTTTTCACTGAAAAGGGACCAAAGCAAACAATTTGAAAATTCTCCTGGAAGGTTGAATTGATATGAAATTAGCCAGGAATTCTGAACTCTAAGAGTAAAAGCTGGAGCAATCATTACCAGGCAATAATGCATATTATAAAATTATCATATTGCAGAAATTTGAGAACCAAAATTTTGCACAATGCAGAAATTTCATTGATGACTCTGCATGTATGTAAATGTCATTATTATTATTAAGTGCACTCAAAAGGCCTAGATAAATGCAACCATCTCCAGCAGAGGATTTGATGTGAATGAACAAGACAACCCAACATGAAGGGAGGTGTGGGAACTGGAGGCGCAGAGCACAGGTAGGGCTTGGGGGAAGGACGTGCGTGGTACTGGATTACACTCCAGCACCCCCAAAAAGCACACATTGAGGAGGAGGATGTTTCAAAATTATATCAGAATCGGAGGCTCCTGGATTCTCTCCACACATGGATACACCAGATAAATACCTACTTCTGTTTTGAGTCCCTCTTAACTAAAGTTATACCTGGATTGAGAGACCTATGCATTGGACCGCTGAGAAAATATCTACTATCCGAAGGGCAGGAAAAGTTGGGGGACACTTGGGCATTAGTCCTGCCTTGAGTGATTGCTATATAATTGGGACAGAATACCCCCATCCAGTGTCACCCAGGGTAGAGGAAGACAGATTGGGGTCACAAATGGAGCACATTGGACACTAAATGACTTGTAGCTGGAAACACAATTTATCTGGTGCTCATAGAAGAACAAACTGTATATACGCAAGTATCAGGAGTGGAGAAAAGGGGTGGTTTTCTATGGCTGTTGAGGGTCATGAGCTTTATCCATTGGACCAGGGCAGAAGGGGAGTAGGATCAAGGGTCCCAGTTTATCCCTAGAAGGGATTTGCCAGCATGATCTGCAAACTGTGGTTGCTAACAGTTGAGCTCCTCCCTAGCCAGTCCCTAAGGGTAGACAGGACAAATGCAGTCCACCCTGAAGCCTTGCCTAAGCCCTCTCCCCCCTATCTCAGTAATAAATCCAGTCCTGACCATTTATTGCTGTAAGGAGTATGTCCAGACACTCAGGGTCCCAACATTTTTTTTTCCATTCCAGGGACTCACATTGATGTGCAAAAACTTCCAGGGACTACTATCACCCCCCAACCCTGGAGTGAAGGAAAAGGATGAAAACCACAGCTCCCTGTTTCTTTCTAGAATAGGCTCACACCACCTTCTTGCAGTGAGCACAAACAGCCTGGAATTCACCAACTGCATCAGGAATTCAGTCCCCATCCAAGAAGGAGAGTTTCTGCAGCCTGAGCCCAGCTGTGGGAAAGGCTCCTATCAAACATGAGAAGGAACTAGTCCTCCAAGGACATTGATACGGAGAAAGAGACCTGCTCACATGGGGCTAGAATATCAGCTCAGTGCAGCCATTTGTAAAAATAGCATGGAGTTCTTTAAAAGCCAACAGAGTAACAACCACTTTGAACACGTTTCCAAAGGAACTTGAACCAGTGTGTTAATAAATGGCTGCATGCCCATCGCTGTTCCAGTATCCACAGGAGCCAGGACGAGGGGACATCTGAAGTGGCTTCGGGATATGGAGACTCCTCCCAGTCACAGGAACATCACCTACTCCCCTGAGAAACTACTTCCCCTAATGCACCTGCTCATAGGTCCACAGGTGGCTGAGATTTACCAGACGCTCAGGAGACCTCAGATGTGCCAGGTGTGGGATCCTAAAGTCAGTCAGAGACAAAATAGGATCAGGGAAATCTCAGAGAGGGCTTGAGACCCCTAGGACATGCAGTCCACAGGGGGGACCCTCAGCCCAAAGATATTCTGACAAGGTGTCTGGCCTGGGAGAGGAAGGGAAAATACACATACATTTTTACAAATGTCAAGTGGTTTTTAGTGTACTTTTTTCTCATGTGAAATGCTCAAACAGAAAACAAAACTTTTGCTTCTTATTTTAATACACTGGGGATGAAAATTGTCAATGGAAATGGAGACAGGGGACTTGAATTTTAGGAATTCATTCATACACGTGTAAAGGTTTCATCTGGGAGACGGGGTTCTGGATCTGACATTTTGTTTCCCTTACATTTAGAACATTCAGGGGGACCCAGGCAGGAGGCCCACACCTGTAATCCCAGCCACTCGGAAAGCTGAGGCACAAGTTCAAGGCCAGACTCAGCATCTGTCTTGAGATAAATGATAAAAAGTGTGAGGAATGTAGCTCCCTGGTAAAGGAGCTCTGCATTCAATCCACTATGCCCCCCTCACCCGCCTCCCAAAAAAGAAAGAAAAGCTCAGGAGAAAAAAAATCCTGAGACCCCTGCAGATCCCAGCCCCCTTGGGTAGGAAAAGGGCCACGGTCCCCACACTCTGAAATCCACCACAGAAGAAATTCAGGGAGGAGACTTGAGTTGCCAATTTCTACAGGAGATACAAATGTGTTCAATAATAAGAATAAAAAGAATCCAACATCTTTAGAAATCCGAGAAATGTAAACTAAAACCCTATCGGAGAGAAAATTAAATAGTATCAATGAAGATAGGAAACAAAAGAATTCTAACAAACTCAAGGAGTTTAACTGCTTCTTAACTATTTGTGGAAACTGTTTTGCTGCAATCAGTTCATAGGACCAGGATAATACATTAATAGTCATGGGATATTCAGCTTAAAAATAGTATAAAATACCATGGGTAAGTTTTACACGGGTGCCATATGCAGGTGGTATTATGTGTAACTATGATGCACTAATAAACAATCCAGCATGCTTTACTCTTAATGGAAGCATCCAGTCCTAAAATTCATCCACAAAGTTAAATATAAGTAAACTTAACCAAGAAACTTTTGAATTTTAAGAGCAAAAAATAGGAGGAAAAAAAAAAGGATTTATTACCCAACATGTGCATTGTGAAGCTGCACTATTACAATTGTCACCAAGGAATCATGATGTCAACAAAGTCCACCCAGGAACCCACGAGGATGTAAAAATCATACACTTAATTGCAATGCAAAAGTCATTATCAATCAAACCCTAACCAGGCCAACATCAGCAACTTAGCTAGACCCTGGGTCAGAATAAAAACTAAAAACTTCCAGACTCATTGCTGAGTGGTAAAGCACCCTTCTGTTAACTACCAAAACAAACAAACAAAAAACAACTAAGGTCCACAGGAATAAATGAGGTCCCTGTAAACCTCAGCTACCCTCCTGTAGGAAAACCATGTTTGGAGGTTTGATTATTCTTATTTATTGATTAATTGATTGATTGATTGATTGATATTTAATGCAGAGGCTCTCGACCACGGAGCTCCATCCCCAGC